>NC_045450.1:65233669-65363459 GCF_002776525.5 Piliocolobus tephrosceles | reverse complement strand
TTTTTTTTTTTTTTTTTTTTTTTTTTTGAGACGGAGTCTCGCTCTGTTCCCCAGGCTGGAGTGCAGTGGCCGGATCTCAGCTCACTGCAAGCTCCGCCTCCCAGGTTTACGCCATTCTCCTGCCTCAGCCTCCCGAGTAGCTGGGACTACAGGCGCCCACCACCTCGCCCGGCTAGTTTTTTGTATTTTTTAGTAGAGACGGGGTTTCACAGTGTTAGCCAGGATGGTCTCGATCTCCTGACCTCGTGATCCGCCCGTCTCGGCCTCCCAAAGTGCTGGGATTACAGGCTTGAGCCACCGCGCCCGGCCATACAGAGCAGTTTTAACTGCCCTAAAAAATCTCCTATGCTTCACCTATTTGACCCTCTCCTTATTCTACTGGAACCTCTAGCAACCACTGATCTTTTTACCTTTTCATACTTTTGCTTTTACTAGACTGTTTTATAGTTGGAATCATATATAGATTTTTCAGACTGGCTTCCTTAACTTAGTAATACGCATTTACTATTCATTCTTTCTTTGTGACTTGATAGCTAACTTTTTTAAAAAAATTTAATTTTTGTGGTTACATAGTAGGTATATAAATATATGGGGTACATGGGATGTTTTGATACAGGGATGCAATGCATAATAATCACATCATGGAAAATGGGGTATCCACCCTCTCAACCATTTATTCTTTGAGTTACAAAGAATCCAATTACACTCTTTTAGTTATTTTAAAGCGTAGGTTAATTATTGACCAGAGTCACCCTGTTGTGCTATCGTATACTAGGTCTTATTCATTCTTTCTATTTTTTTGTCTCCTTAACCACTTCACCTCCCCCACCTCCCACCCTAACTGTCCTATTCTGTATGAGCTCAATTGTTTTGGTTTTTAGATCCCACAAATAAGTGAGAACAGGTAATGTCTGTCTTTTTGTGCCTGGCTTCTTTCAGTTAGCATAATGACCTCCAGTTCTATCCATGTTGTTGCAGATGACAGGATCTCTTTTTTTTATGGCTGAATAGTACTCCATTGTGTATAAGTACCACATTTTCTTTATCCATTTGTCTGTCGATGGATGCTTAGGTTGCTTCCAGATCTTGGCCATTATGAACAGTGCTACAACAAACATGAGAGTGCAGATATCTCTTCGATATACTGATTTCCTTTCTTTTGGGTATATACCCGGCAGTGGGATTGCTGGATCACATGGTTATTCTATTTTTAGTTTTTGGGGAACCATCTAATTGTTCTGCATAGTGGTTGTACTAATTTACTTTCCCACCAACCGTGCGTGAGAGTTCCCTTTTCTCCACATCCTCTCCTGCATTTGTTACTGCCTGTCTTGTGGGTATAAACCATGTTACGTAAAATGTGGTGAGATGATATCTCATTGTAGTTTTGATTTGCATTTCTCTGATGATCAGTGATGTTGAGCACCTTTTCGTATCCCTGTTTGCCATTTGTATGTCCTCTTTTGAGAAATGTCTAAATCTTTTGCCCATTTTTTAATTGGATTAGATTTTTTTTTTTTTTTTCCTATAGAGTTGTTTGAGCTCCTTATATATTCTGGTTATTAATCCCTTGTCAGATGGATAGTTTGTACATGTTTTCTCCCATTCTGTGGGTTATTTCTTCCTTTGTCGATTGTTTCCTTTGCTGTGTGGAAGCTTTTTAACTTACTGTGATCCCATTTGTCCATTTTTGCTTTGGTTAGCTGTGCTTGTAGGGTATTGCCCAGGAAATTTTTGCCCAGACTAATGTCCTGGGGATTTTCCCCAGTGTTTTCTTGTAGTAAATTCATAATTTGAGGTCTTAGATTTAAATCTTTTCAAATTTGATTTGATATTGGTGTATGGCAGGAGGTAGGATAGGGGCCTAGTTTCATTCTTCTGAATATGGATATTCAGTTTTCCTAGCACCATTTATTGAAGAAGCTGTCTTTTCCCCAGTGTGTGTTCTTGACGCCTTTGTCGAAAATTGGTTCACTGTAGGTGTGTGATTTGTTTCCAGGTTCTCTATTCTGTTCCGTTGATTTCCATGACTGTTTTTATGCTAGTACCATGCTGTTTTGGTTACTGTAGCTCTGTAGTGTAATTTGAAGTCAGGTAATGTGACTCCTGCAGTTTTGTTCTTTTTGCTTAGGATAGCTTTGGCTATTCTGGGTGTTTCACAGTTCCATATAAATTTTGTTTTTTTCTGTTTCTGTGAAGAATATTGTTGGTATTTTGAGAGGGATCACATTGAATCTGTAGATTACTTTCGGTAGTATGACCATTTTAGTGATATTGCTTCTTTAAATCCATGAACATGGAATATCTTTCCAGTTTTTGGTGTCCTCTTCAATTTCTTTCGTCGGTGTTTTATAGTTTTTATTGTAGAGATCTTTGACTTCTTTGGTTAACTTAATTCTAGTTATTTAATTTTATTTGTGGCTATTGTAAATGGGATAACTTTTTTTTTTTTTTTTTTGAGATGGAGTTTTGCTCTTGTTGCCCAGGCTAGAGTGCAGTGGCACCATCTCTGCTCACTGCAACCTCCACCTCCAGGTTCAAGCAATTCTCTTGCCTCAGCCTCCCAAGTAGCTGGGATTACAGGCATGCACCACCATGTCTGGCTAATTTTTTGTATTTTTAGTAGAGATGGGGTTTCACCATGGCCAGGCTGGTCTTGAACTCCTGACCTCAGGTGATCCACCCACCTTGGACTCCCAGAGTGCTGGGATTACAGGTGCGAGCCACCGTGCCTGGCCTGGGATAACTTTTTTTATTTCTTTTTCAGATTGTTTACTGTTGGCATATAGAAATGCTGTTGATTTTTGTATGTTGGTCTTGCATCCTGCAACTTTATTGAATTTATTGGTTCTAATAGTTTTTTGGTGTGGAGTCCTTAGTTTTCCCAATATAAGATTATATCATCTGCAACCAAGAATAATTTGCCTTCTTCCTTTCCACTTTGGAAGTCTTTTGTTTCTTTCACTTGTCTAATTACTCCAGCTAGAACTTTCAGTACTATGTTGAATAACGGTGGTAAAAGTGGATATCCTGGTGCTCTGGATCTTAGATGAAAGGCGTTCAGTTTTTCCCCATTCAGCAGGATACTAGCTGTGGGTCTGTCATATGTAGCTTTTGTTATGTTGAGGTATATTCCTTCTATGCCAGTTTTTGAGGGTTTTATCATGAAGGGGTGTTGAATTATATCAAATGTGTTCTCAGCATCAGTTGAAATAATCATATGGTTTTTGTCCATCATTCTGTTTATATGATGTATCACATTGATTGATTTGTGTATGTTGAACCATGCTTGTATCCCAGGGATAAATCCCACTTGGTCATGATCTTTTTGACGTAATGTTGAATTCAGTTTGCTAGTATTTTGTTGAGGATTTTTGCATCAATATTCATAAGAGATACTAGCCAGTAGTTTTCTTTTTTTGATTATTTTTTCTTTCTGATGTTGGTATCAGAGTAATACTGGCCTTGTAGAATGAGTTTGGAAGTATTTCCTCCTTCTCTACTTTTAAGAATAGTTTGGTAAAAGTTTGTTAAATGTTTGGTAGAATTCAACAGTGAAGACATTGGGTCCCGGACTTTTCTTTAATGGGAGACTTTTTATTATGGCCGTGATATCACTATTTGTTTATTCATCTGTTCAGGTTTTGGATTTCTTCATGGTTCAGTCTTAGTAGGTTGTATGTGTCTAGGAATTTGTCTCTGTCCTGTAGATTTTCCACTTTATTTCTTGTAATTGCTCATGGTAGCCACTGATGATCCTTTGAATCTCTGCAGTATCAGTTAAAAGGTCTCCATTTTCATCTCTGATTTTATTAATTTGAATCTCCTCTCTTTTTTTCTTAGTCTTGCTAAATGTGTGTCAATTTTGTTTAGCTTATAGAAAAAACAACTTTTTGATTCATTCGTCTTTTGTATTGTTTTCTTCTTTTCAATTTTATTAATTTCTGCTCTGACCTTTTTTTTTTTTCATCTAATTTTGGTTTGATTTGCTCTTGCTTTTCTAGTTCTTTAAGATGCATTGTTAGGTTGTTTATTTGAAGTTTTTCTTCTTTTTTGATATAAGCACTTAAAGCGATAAAATTCCCTCTTAGTACTGCTTTAGCTATATCCCATGGGTTTTGGTATGTTTTGTTTCCACTATCATTTGTTTCAAGAAATTTTTCGATTTCCTTCTTAATTCGTTCATTTAGGAGTAGAAGAGAATTCTGCAGCCATTGGATGAAATATTTTATAAATATTAGGGCCATTTGGCCTATAGTGCAGATGAAGTCCAATATTTCTTTGTTGATTTTTTGTCTGGAAGATCTGTCCAATACTGAAAGTAGAGTCTTCAAGTCTTCAGCTCTTACTATATTGGGGTCTGTTTCTTTAGCTTTAATAATATTTACTTTACATATCTGGGTGATCCAGTGTTGGGTATGTGTATGTATATATATATATATATTTAAAATTGTTGTATCTTCTTGCTGAATTGACACCTTTATCAATATATAAGACCCTCTTTATCTTTTCTTATAGTTTTTGTCATGAAGTATATTTTGTCTGACATCGGTATAGCTACTGGTACTCTTTTTTGGTATATCCATTGGCAAGGAATATCTTTTTCTATCCTTTTTTTTTTTTTTTAAGTCTATTTGCCTTTAAAGGTGAAGTATGTTTCTTGTAGGCAGCAGATCATTGGGTCTTTTTTGTGGGGGGTGTTTTGTTTTGTTTGTTTGTTTGTTTGTTTTGAGACAGAGTCTTGCTCTGTCACCGGGCTGGAGTGCCATGGCGCAATCTCAGCTCACTGCAACCTCCGACTCCCTGTTTCAAGCAATTCTCCTGCCTCAGCCTCCCAAGTAGCTGGGATTACAGGCACATGCCACTGTGCCCAGCTAATTTTTGTATTTTTAGTAGAGACAGGGTTTCACCATGTTGGCCAAGATGGTCTTGATCGCCTGACCTCGTGATCCGCCTGCCTTGGCCTCCCAAAGTGCTGGGATTACAGGTGTGAGCCACCACACCCAGCCTGGGTCTTGTTTTTTAATTCAGCCACTCTGTCTTTTGATTGAAGAGTTTAGTACATTCACATTCAATGTTATTATTGATAAGTAAATACTTACTCCTGCCATTTTGTTTTTTGTTTTCTGGGTATTTTGTGCCCTTCTTTTCCTTCTTTCTTTCGTTCTTGTCTTCTTTATAGTAGAGGTGCTTTTTGTCTGGTTATGTGATTTAGTTTGTTGTTATTTTTTGTGTACTTATTATATATTTTTTGGCTTGAGTGATATAGTTTGGCTCTGTGTCCCCACCCAGATCTCATCTTGAATTGCACTCCGATAATTCCCAAGTATTGTGGGAGGGACCTGGTGGAAGATAATTTGAATCATGGGGGTAGTTCCCCCATACTGCTCTCATGGTAGTGAATAAGTATCATGAGATTTGATGGTTTTATCAGGGGTTTTCCTCATTTTCTCTTGCTACTGCCACGTAAGACGTGCCTTTCACCTCCCACCATGATTCTGAGGCCTTGTCAGTCACGTGGAACTGTTAAGTCCAATTAAACCTCTTTTGTTCCCCAGTCTATCCAGTGTCTTTATAAGCAGCATGAAATTGGTACAAGTAGAGTGGGACATTGCCGAAAAGATACCTGAAAATGTGGAAGTGATTTCGGAACTGGGTAACAGACAGAAGTTGGAACAGTTTGGAGGGCTCAGAAGAAGACAGGAAAATGTGGGAAAGTTTGGAACTTCCTGGAGAGTTGTTGAATGTCTTTGACCAAAAGCCTAATAGTGATATGGACAATAAGGTCCAGGCTTAGGTAGTCTCAGATGGAGATGAGGAACTTGTTGGGAACTGGAGCAAAGGTGACATTTGTTATGTTTTAACAAAGCGACTGGTGGCAGTTTGCCCCTGCCTTCGAGATTTGTGGAACTTTGAACTTGAGAGAGATGATTTAGGGTGTCTGGTGGAAGAAATTTCTAAGCAGCAAAGCATTCTAGAGGTGACATGGGTGCTGCTAAAAGCATTCAGTTTTAAAAGGGAAACAGAGCATGAAACTTTGGAAAATTTGTGACCTGACAATGTGATAGACAAGAAAACCCATTTTTTTTTTTTTTTAGGAGAAAGTCAAGCCAAGTGCAGAAATTTGCATAAGTAATGAGGAGCTGAATGTTAATCCCCA
The DNA here is from genome assembly GCF_002776525.5 of Piliocolobus tephrosceles. Classification (NCBI taxonomy): domain Eukaryota; kingdom Metazoa; phylum Chordata; class Mammalia; order Primates; family Cercopithecidae; genus Piliocolobus; species Piliocolobus tephrosceles. Next base: position 65,357,299 of record NC_045450.1, on the reverse strand, counting down.
AGACAGTGGGGAGGATGTCTTCAGGGTATGCCAGGGGTCTTCACAGCAGCCCCTCCAATCACAGGCCTGGAGGCCTAGGGGAAAATGGTTTTGTGAGCTGGGTCCAGGGTCTTATTGCTGTGTGCAGCCTTGGGACTGACTTGGTGCCCTTTGTCCCAGGTGCTCCAGCCATGGCTGAAAGGGGCCAACATACAGCTTGGGCCATAGCTTCAGAGGGTGCAAGCCCCAAGCCTTGGCAGCTTCCATGTGGTGTTGAGCCTGTAAGTGCACAGAAGTCAAGAACTGGAATTTGGGAACCTCCACCTGGCAGCTTCCATGTGGTGTTGAGCCTGTAAGTGCACAGAAGTCAAGAACTGGAATTTGGGAACCTCCACCTAGATTTCAGAAGATGTATGGAAATGTGTGGATGCCCACACAGAAGTTTGCTGCAGAGGCAGGGCTCTCATGGAGAACCTCTGCTAGGGTGTGTGGAAGGGAAATATGGGCTCAGAGCCCCCACACAAGTCCCTGCGGGGGCACCGCCTAATGGAGCTGTGAGAAAAGGGCTACCGTCCTCCAGACCCCAGACTGGTAGATCCACTTACAGCTTGTGCTGGGCACCTGGAAAAGTCGCAGACACTCAATGCCAACCCAGAAAGTAGTCAGGAGGGAGGCTGAACCCTGCAAAGCCCCAGGGATGGAGCTGCCCAAGACCATGGGAACCCACCTTTTGAATCAGCATGACCTGGATGTGAGACCTGGGGTCAAAGGAGATCATTTTAGAGCTTTAAAATTTGACTGCACCGTTGGATTTTGGACTTGTATGAGCCCTGTAAACCTTTTGTTTTGACCAATTTCTCCCATTTGGAATAGCTGTATTTACCCAGTACCTGTACCCCCACTGTATCTAGGAAGTAACTTGCTTGCTTTTGATTTTACAGGCTCATAGGTAGAAGGGACTTGCCTTGTCTCAGATGAGATTTTGCACTGTGGACTTTTGGGTTAATGCTGAAATGAGTTAAGACTTTGGGGGACTGTTCGGAAGGCATGATTGGTTTTGAAATATGAGGACATGGCCTGGCGCGGTGGCTCAAGCCTGTAATGCCAGCACTTTGGGAGGCCGAGACGGGCGGATCACGAGGTCAGGAGATCGAGACCATCCTGGCGAACACGGTGAAACCCCGTCTCTACTAAGAAATCCAAAAAAACTAGCCGGGCGAGGTGGCGGGCGCCTGTGGTCCCAGCTACTCTGGAGGCTGAGGCAGGAGAATAGCGTGAACCCGGGAGACGGAGCTTGCAGTGAGCTGAGATCTGGCCACTGCACTCCAGCCTGGGCGACAGAGTGAGACTCCATCTCAAAAAAAAAAAAAAAAAAAAAAAAAAAGAAATATGAGGACATGAGATTTGGAGGGGCCGGGGGTGGAATAATTTGGTTTGGCTCTGTGTCCTGACTTAAATCTCATCTTGAATTGTATTTCCATAATTCCCATAATTGTGGGAGGAACCCGGTGGGAGATAATTGAATCATGGGGGCAGTTTCCCCCATACTGTTCTCATGGTAGTGAATAAGTCTCATGAGATCTGATGGTTTTATCAGGGGTCTCCACTTTTGCGTCTTCCTCATTTTTCTCTTGCCACTGCCGTGTAAGAAATGCCTTTCACCTCCTGCCATGATTCTGAGGCTTCCCCAGCCACGTGGAACTGTAAGTTCAATTAAACCTCTTTTTCTTCCCAGTCTACCCAATGTCTTTATCAGCAGCGTGAAAATGAACTAATACAATGAGGCTTGCAAATAATACCTTATATCTTGTTATTTTAAGCTTGTAACAACACTATTTGCATAAAGAAACAAACAATAAGAAACTAATAAATATATAATTTTTTTTAGATGGGGTCTCGCTCTGTTGCCCAGGCTAGAATGCAGTGGTGAGATCTCAGCTCACTGCAACTTCCGCCTCCTGGTTCAAGCCATTTTCCCACCTCAGCCTCCCAAGTAGCTGGGATTACAGGGGCATGCCACCACGCCCAGCTAATTCTGGCATTTTTAGTAGAGACCGGGTTTCACCATGTTGGCCAGTCTGGTCACGAACTCCTGACCTCAAGTGATCCACCCGCCCTGGCCTCCCAAAGTGCTGGGATTATAGGCATGAGCCACTGCACCCAGCCACTAATAAATATTTTATACCTTAACTTCATCCCCCTGCTTTTTAACTTGCATTTCTATTTATATTTTATTGTACTATGTCTTGAAAAGTTGTCGTAGTTACTATTTTTGACTGGTTCATTGTTTAGTCTTCCTATTTGATAAGAGTAGTTTACATCCCACAGTTACAGTGTTACAGTATTCTGTTTTTTCTGTAAACTTACTATTGCCAGTGGGTTTTATACCTTCAGATGATTTCTTATTGCTCGTTAACATCCTTTTCTTTCTGATTAAAGTGCTTCCTTTAGGCATTTCTTGTAGGAGAGATCTGGTGTTGATAAAATTTCTCAGCTTTTGTTTGTCTGGGAAAGTCTTTATTCCCTCTTCATGTTTGAAGGCTATTTTTACCAGGTATACTATCCTAGGGTAAAAGGTTTTTGTTTGTTTGTTTGTTGTTTTCTTTTAGCACTTTAAATATGTCATGTCACTCTCTCCTGGCCTGTAAGGTTTCCACTGAAAAGTTTGCTGCCAGATGTATTAAAGCTCCATTGTATGTTATTTGTTTCTTTTTTTCTTGCTGCTTTTAGAATCTTTTCTTTATCCTCGAGCTTTTGGAGTTTGATTATTAAATGCCTTGAGATAGCCTTATTTGGGTTAAATCTGCTTGGTCTTGTACTTGAATATTGATATCTTTCTCTAGGCTTGGGAAGTTCTCTGTTATTACCCTTTTGAATAAACTTTCCACCCCCATCTTTTTCCCTACCTCCTCTTTAAAGCCACTAACTCTTTAGATTTGCCCTTTTGAGGCCATTTTCTAGATCCTGTAGGCGTGCTTCACTGTTTTTTATTCGTTTTTCTTTTGTCTCCTCTGACTGTATACTTTCAAATAGCCTGTCTTCAAGCTCACTAATTCTCTCTTACGCTTGTTCAATTCCACTATTCAGAGTCTGATGCATTTTTCAGTATGCCAGTTACATTTTTTAGCTACACAATTTCTGCCTGATTCTTTTTAATTATTTCAATCTCTTTGTTAAATTTATCTGATAGAAGTCTGAATTGCTTCTCTGTGTTATTGTGAATTTCTTCGAGTTTCCTCAAAACAGCTACTTTGAATTCTCTGCCTCAAAGTTCACATATCTCCTTTGCTCCAGGATCAGTCCCTGGTGCCTTATTTAGTTCATTTGGTGAGGTTGTGTTTTTCTGGATGGTCTTGATTCTTGTAGATGTTTGTGTCTGGGAATTGAAGAGTTAGGTATTTATGTCTCCCCATAGCTGCCACAGATGGGAATGTGCTGAGTCTCACCTGAAGCCACTAAGTCTCAGAGTCTTACCCAAGGCCCTCTACGTGGTACCTGTATATTGCTGCTGGTTATTCAGGGTTCTTCAGTTAGCAGGTGATGAATCCTTCCAAGATGGGGTCCTTTCCCTTGAAGGCAGCAGGTTCCCTCTGGCCCAGACTGTGTTCAGAAATATCTGGGAGCTAGGCCTAGAAAGAGGGCCTCATGACTCTGACCAGTGCCCTATCCTGCTGTGACTGAGCTGTTAACCAAAATGCAAGAAAAAGTCTTCCCCACTCCTCTCTCTCCTCTCCTCAAGTGGAAAGGAGGCATCTCTTTTGGAGACTTGAAGTGTGCAGTCTGGTGTTAGGAGAGCGGTGATACCGGCAGTCCCTTAGCCACCCCAGCTGGTATCTCAGTGGGTTGTGTGCCCCCTGAGTCTCCTGGCTCTGGGCCCAGTTCAGGACTAGGATTGGCCTTGGAGTTCTAGCCCTTGTGGCCTAGACTGCCTTTCAAGTTTATTTAGAGCCCCAGAGCACTTTGTCCCATGGTGGCAAGGCTTGCAGGAACTCAAGTTCTGACCACTGATATCAGTGATTCTCCTCTGGCTAGGACTGGTCTAAGTGCTCCCTCCGTGGGTAGACATCAGCTGAGTTTGGTATGGTTTTGCTTTCTGCTGTAACAGGACAACAGTGAGTTCAATGCCTCACAATTGCTACACTCTCCCTTTCCACAGTGCACAAACATGCTTTCCATACTACACTACTGCTGCAAGAGAAAGGGAGAGCGATGGCATTTGTGATTCAAGACTGCTTTTCTTACCTCTTCGGTGCTTCTTTCAGCAATATAAAGTTAAAACCAGGTACTGTCTGTGAGTGCTCACCTGATTTTTTGTTCTTATGAAGGTCGTTTTTGTTGTGTAGATAGTTGTTAACTTGATGTCCTTGCAGAGGAGAGGGGACGATCCATGGAGCCTTGTATTCTGCCATCTTGCTCCATTCCCTCATAACTCATTTTTATTGCTGAATAATATTCCATATTGTGGATGTACCACAGTTTATTTATCCCTTCACTTACTAAAAGACATAATGGTTGCTTCCAGCTTTCGGTGCTTTGAATAAAGCTGCAGTTTTTTGTGTTTTGCTTTTGTTTTGTGACTCTTAAGATTTCAAATCATTAGGGTGAATACCTAGGAATGGTGGTTGCTGGTTGATATGGTAAGACTATGTTTAGCTTTTTAAGAAAAAACAAAACTGTCTTACAAAGTAGCTGTGCCATTTTATATGCCCACCAGCAGTGAATGAGCGTTCCTGTCACTCAGCATCCTCTCCAGCTATTGGTGGTGTCGGGTTTTTGGATGTTAGCTAATCTAATGTGTGTGTAGTGGTACCTCCTGGCTTTAATTTCCTTGCTCTAGTTCCCTAATGAAAAATGATGGTGAATATCATTTCATAATGCTTATTTGTCATCTGTATAACTTCTTTGTTGAGGTGTCTCTTCAGATCTTTTGCCCATTTTAAAATTATTGAAATTATTTTGTTTAAATTATGTTCTTTGTAATGTCCAGTGTAACAATTTTTTATTTCATGGATCATGTTTTTAGTGTCATATCTAAAAACTCATTGCAAACCCAAGTTCCCTAGGGTTTCTCCTATATTATCCTCTGGGAGCTTTATAATTTTGCATTTTACATTTAGGTCTGTGATTCATATTGAGTTAATTTTTTTTTTTTTTTGAAAAGTACAAGGTTTGTGTCTAGGTTCTTTTTTTCCTTTTTTCAAATGGATATCCATTTGTTTCAGTACCATTTGTTGAGAAAGACTATCCTCTCTGCATTGAATTGTCTTTATTTCTTTGCCAAAGATCACCTCAGTATATTGCTGTGCATCTATTTCTGGGTCATCTGTTATATACCACTGATGCATGTATCTATTCTTTCACCAGCACCACGCTGTCTTGATTACTTTAGCTTTGTAGTAAGTTTTGGAATTGGGTAGTGTGAGTCCTCCAACTGGATTCTTACTCATCAGTATTACCTAGGTCTTTTGCCTTCCCATATAAAGTTTCGAATCATTTTGCCATTATCTACAAAATAGCTTGCTGGAATTTGAATTGGGATTACATTGAGTCTGTAGATCAAGTTGGGAAGAATTGACATATTAAAAATACTGAGTCTTGGCCAAGTGTGGTGGCACACACCTGTAATCCCAGAACTTTGGGAGCCTGAGGCGGGAGGATTTCTTGGGGTTGGGAATTTGAGACCAGCCTAGGCAACATAGTGAGACCCTGTCTCTGTGAAAAATAATAAAATAGCCGGGTGCGGTGGCTCACGCCTGTAATCCCAGCACTTTGGGAGGCCGAGACGGGCGGATCACGAGGTCAGGAGATCGAGACCATCCTGGCTAACACGGTGAAACCCCGTCTCTACTAAAAAATACAAAAAACTAGCCGGGCGAGGTGGTGGCGCCTGTAATCTCAGCTACTCGGGAGGCTGAGGCAGAAGAATGGCGTAAACCCGGGAGGCGGAGCTTGCAGTGAGCACTCCAGCCTGGGCGACAGAGCGAGACTCCGTCTCAAAAAAAAAAGAAAAAAAGAAAAATAATAAAATAGCCAGGTGTGTTACCACATGCCTGTAGTCCCCGCTACTTGGGAGGCTGAGGAGGGAATACAGTTTGAGCCTGGGAGGTTGAGGCTGCAGTGAACTCTGGTAGCACCACTGCACTCCAGCCTGGGTGACAGAGTGAGACCTTGTCTCAAGAAAAAAAAAAAAAATTGAGTCTTTCAATTCATGAACACAGACTATTTCTCCATTTACTTAGATTTTTTTTGTTTCATCACAGTTTTACAATTTTTCACTTATGGATCCTGTACATATTTTATTAGATTTATATCTAAGTATTTCATGTTTTGGATGCTGTCATAAACAATATTTTTTAAAGTTTTAAAATTTACATATAATAGTTTTACATGTTTTTGGAATACATGTGATACTTAGATACCTGCATACGATGCGTAATGATCAAATCAGGGTAATTGAGATATCTATCACTTCAAACATTTGTCTTGTCTTTGTTTTGGGAACATTCCAGTTCCTCTAGCTACTTTGAAATATACAATAAATTATTGTTAAGTATAATCTCTCTATTTTACTAAATACTAAAACTCAATATATTTTTTAAAAAACATCAAGTTCCAGTTGCTCATTGCTGGTATATGAAAAAGTAACTGTCTTTTGTCTGTTAACTTTGTATTCTGTGACCTTACTGTATTTGCTTATTAGTTCAGGAGTAATTGTTTTTCTTTTTATCTTTTTTTCCTTAATCCAGTTCTTTCGTAGTTTCTATGTAGACAGTCTTGTCTTCTGTGGACAAAAATCGTTTTATTTATTTCTTCCCAAACTCTATACACTTGTATTTCCCTTAAAACTTTTTTCTGCAATAGCTAGGATTCTCAGTGTGATATTGAAGAAGAGAAAGAACATCTTTTTCTTATTTCAGATCTTAAGGGCAAAGCATCCAGGTTTTCACCGCTAAGTATGACATTATCTGTAGGTATTTTGTAGATGTTCTTTGCCAAATTGAAGAAGTCCGTTTCTTTTTCTTTTCTTTTTTTCTTTTTTTTTTTTAAGTTTGTGCTTTTTAGTAACTAAAGGATTTTTTAAATGTACTTTAAGTTCTGGGATACATGTGCAGAATGTGCAGGTTTGTTACATAAGTATACCCGTGCCATGGTGGTTTGCTGCACCCATCAACCCGTCATCGACATTAGGTATTTCTTCTAATGCTATTCTTCCCCTAGCCCTCTGCCCCCAGACAGGCCCCGGTGTGTGATGTTTCTCTCCCTGTGTCCACCTCCCTCTTATGAGTGACAATATGCAGTGTTTGGTTTTTCTGTTCATGTTTTAATTTGCTGAGATTGATGATTTCCAGGTTCATCCATGTCTCTGCAAAGGACGTGAACTCATCCTTTTTTATGACTGCATAGTATTCCCTGGTGTATATGTGCCACATTTTCTTAACCCAGTCTATCATTGATGGGCATTGGGTTGGTTCAAAGTTTTTGCTGTTGTGAACAATGCTGCAGTAAACATATGTGTGCATACATATGTCTTTATAGTAGAATGATTTATAATCCTTTGGGTATATACCCAGTAATGGGATTGCTGGGTCAAATGGTATTTCTGATTCTAGATCCTTGAGGAATCACCACACTGTCTTCCACAATGGTTGAAGTAATTTACACTCCCACCAAAAGTGTAAAAGCTTCCTATTTCTCCACATCCTCTCCAGCCCTGCCTTACTAATGATTGCCATTCTAACTGGCATGAGATGGTATCTCATTGTGGTTTTGATTTGCTTTTCTGTAATGACCAGTGATGATGAGCTTTTTTTCATACATTTGTTGGCTGCCTAAATTTCTCCTTTTGAGAAATGTCTGTTCATATCCTTTGCCCACTTTTTTATGGGGTTGTTTGGGTTTTTTCTTGTAAATTTGTTTAAGTTCCTTGTAGATTCTGGATATTAGCCCTTTGTCAGATGAATAGATTGCAAAAATTTTCTCCCATTCTGTAGGTTGCCTGTTCACTCTGATGATAGTTTCTTTTGCTGTACAAACACTCTTTAGTTTAATTAGATCCCATTTGTCAATTTTGGCTTTTCTTACCATTGCTTTTAGTGTTTTAATCATGAAGTCTTTGCCCATGCCTATGTTCTGAATGATATTGCCTAGGTTTTCTTCTAGGGTTTTTATGGCTTTAGGTCTTACGTTTAAGTCTAATCCATCTTGAGTTAATTTTTGTATAAGGCATAAAGAAGAGGTCCAGTTTCAGTTTTCAGCATATGGATAGCCAGTTTTCCCAACACCGTTTATTAAATAGGGAAACCTTTCCCCATTGCTTGTTTTTGTCAGATTTGTCAAAGATCAGATGGTTGTAGATGTGTGGTGTTATTTCTGAGGCCTCTGTTCTGTTGCAGTGGTCTATCAGTCTGTTTTGGTACCAGTACTGTGCTGTTTTGGTTACTGTAGCTTTGTAGTATAGTTTGAAGTCAGGTAGCATGATGCCTCCAGCTTTGTTCTTTTTGCTTCGGGTTGTCTTGGCTATACAGGCTTCTTTGTGGCTCCATATGAAATTTAAAGTAGTTTTTTCTAATTCTGTAAAGAAAGTCAGTGGTAGCTTGATAAGGATAGCATGGAATCTTTAAATTACTTTGGGCAGTATGGCCATTTTCACAATATTGATTCTTCCTATCCATGAACATAGAACGTTTTTCCATTTGTTTGTGTCCTCTCTTAATTCCTTGAGCAGTGGTGTGTGGTTCTCCTTGAAGAGGTCCTTCACATCCCTTTTAAGTTGTATTCCTAGGTATTTTATTCTCTTTGTAATAATTGTGAATGGGAGTTCACTCATGATTTGGCTCTCTATTATTGGTGGATAGGAATGCTTGTGATTTTTGCACATTGATTTTGTATCCTGAGACTTTGCTGAAGTTGTTTATCAGCTTAAGGAGATTTGGGACTGAGATGATAGGGTTTTCTAAGTATACAATCATGTCATCTGCTAACAGAGACAATTTGGATGAGGAAGTCCCTTTCTGTTGGATTTTGTGAGATGCTTTCTCTACATCAATTGGTATGATCATATGGTTTTTCTTCTTTTAGCCTGTTGATATGGTGGATCACATTGATTGATTTCCAAATATTGAACCAGCTTCTTATACCTGATTGTGGCATATACCTCTCTTTACACATTTATGTGCTAATACTTTGCTGAAGATTATTTTTCCACCTGTGTTCATGAGAGATACAAGTCTACTATTTTGTGTTCTTGTAATGTCTTTATCTGCCTTTGGTATTAGGGCAACGCAAGCTTCATGGAATGAATTAATTAGGAAGTGTTCCTCTGAACCTGTTTTCTGGAACAGCTTGTGGAGAATTGGTATTATTTCCTCCAGAAATGTTTGGTATAATTCTTTGTGCTTGATGCTGTCTTTGTTAGATTATTAATTATTAATTCAATTTCTGTAGTAGAAATTCCTTCAATTTCTTTTTTTATAGGCCTATTCAGATGAGATGATGTATTTCTCCTTGTGTATATTTTGGAAGTTTGTGTCTTTAAAGAAATTTCATCTAAGTTATCAAATACATGGGCAGAGCAGTTTTTCTTAGTACTCCTTTATTATCCTTTTATTTTTATTACTTTTTTATTATTTTTATTATACTTTAAGACCTAGGGTACATGTGCACAATGTGCAGGTTTTTTACGTATGTATACGTGTGCCATTTTGGTTTGCTGCACCCATTAACTCGTCATTTACATTAGGTAGTTCTCCTAATGCTATCTCTCCCCCTTCCCCCCACCCCACGACAGGTCCCGGTGTGTGATGTTCCCTGCGCTGAGATCATCCAAGTGATCTCATTGTTCAATTCCCACCTATGAGTGAGAACAAGCAGTGTTTGATTTTCTGTCCTTGCAGTGGTTTGCTCAGAATGATGGTTTCCAGCTTCATCCATGTCACTACAAAGGACATGAACTCATACTTTTTTATGGCTGCATAGTATTCCATGGTGTATATGTGCCACATTTTCTTAATCCAGTCTATCATTGATGGACATTTGGGTTGGTTCCAAGTCTTTTCTTCTGTGAATAGTGCCACAGTAAACAGACGTGTGTGTGTGTCTTTATAGTAGCATGATTTATAACATCAATAGTGATGCCCCCTCTTTCATTTCTGATATTGGTAATTTGTATCTTCCTTCTCTCTCTCTCTCTCTCTCTCTGTCTCTCTCTCTCTCTTTTTGGATGGAGGTATTTGGGAAATGTTTTCAAAATACACATTTAAGCTTCTTCCTGTACCTGCTTCCAATGGAGGTTTGGAGGTGTTGGCTTGGCCTTGCTTTCTTTAGAACACCCCAGAGCTCCTGATGTATCCTGTGTGAGGCCGAAGACTGGGAACCATTATACATCTGGATCATTCTGTTTTTAGTTTTCAAACCTTTTCAGCAGGGTGCTTTCAGGCCATTTGTGAATGTTAATATGTGAAAGAGAAAAATGCAAAACCGTTGTAATTGATTTGCGAGAGGAGGAGAGAGACCTAAGGACACTGCCTGGTTGGTACTCATCCGTCTCATCTCAAGGCAGCCCCCAAGGAAGTACTGGGGGGTCCCAGAGCCCCATCTCTGATTCTCATATTAAATAAGATCATGCCCGTGATGTGTTTGAGGATGGTGCTTGGCACATAATACAGGTTGGATAAAGGTTAGCTGCTGGTCTTGCTCTTATTGATAATTTCCTGTCATTCATAGGCATCCACCAGTGGAGAGGGCTGCCTCTCATGGTGGTCAGTGGATTGATTCCCTGTGGCCAAGGAATCTGAGCAGAAGCTGATGTATGGGCGAAGAGAATAGAGGACCGCACAGGGCCTTCACAAAGAGCCCTCTAGGTCCTCTCCTGAATTTGGAGATGCAGGAATTCAGCCTGTCTCTTCATCTCCCCTCTTCCTAGGACAGAGGGTGGCACAGGGGAGGAGGTGGTGTGTCCCAGCCACATTCAAGCCTTTCCATTGGAAATCCCAACATCCTGTGATCACGTCCTTCAAGGATTGTGGCCCATTTCAGTTTCTTACATTGTTTATCTGGTTTTGGAAGGCTCTGCTCTGACCAACGGGGGATTGAACCTGCATAGTCCAGTGAAGAGGAAGCTGGAAGCGGAGAAGGACTACGTCTTTGACAAGAGGCTCAGGTACAGTGTCCGCCAGAATGAAAGCAACTGTCGGTTTCGAGACATCGTCGTGCGGAAGGAAGAAGGGTTCACGCACATCCTGCTGTCCAGTCAGACCTCGGATAACAATGCCCTGACACCTGAGGTAAGGGGTGGCAGCCAGAGGGAAGGGCAGGCTGGGCTGTGGCTCCTTCTACTCAGAATGGGACATTGGCTTTCTGCTTCCTTCCATCAGGATGCTGAGGACGGTAACCAGCATGCATAAAAATTTGACTGCAGGGGACAATTTGCTGATCATTTTCCATACATTATCCCATTTGATCTTTATGACCATGTAATAATACCATCTCATCTTATAGATGAAGACCATGGGGAGAGGGACTCACTGAACTGATGGTGGACACAGACTTAGCCAAGGGGCCGACTCAGAATCCAAATGTCACATCTTGGGCTTTTGCAGCTAAACTTTGTTGTCATCAGCATGTCATATTTGTTTGCTGCAGACATCATTCACTCAGTTAATGTGTCTCACTCAGTTTATAATACATATAATATATGTTGCTACATATTATATATATAGTTGAGACAGATCTGTTTCACATACCATAAATTTCACCCTTTTAAAATGTACGATTCAGTGATTTTTAGTGTTTTCACAAGGTTGTGCCAGCATCACCACTGTTGAATTCCACAACATCTTCGTCACCCCAAGGAGAAACCTCGCCCACATGAAATAGTAACTTCCATCCATTCTCCTTTCCCCACACCCTGGAAACCACGCGTCTACCTTCCGTCTCTATAGATTTGCCTATTCCGGACAGTTTGTATCAATGGAAACGTGCAGTATGTAGCCTTTTGTGTCTGGCTTCTTTCACTTAGCATGTTTTCATGTTTCACCCGTGTTGCAGTGTGTATCCACACTTCATTCCTTTCTGTGGCTAAATAATATTCCATTGCATGAATAGACTATATTTTATCTATCAACTTTTCTATTTGTGGGACATTTGTGTTGTTTCTACTTTTGACTTTTATGGATGATATTTCCACAGATGTTACATACAGGTTTTTACGTGAACCTATATTTATATATTTTCAGGTTTCTTGGATATATTTCCAATTTCTAGTAGAATTTTCTTGGATCTTTTCCAGTTGTTAGAATTGCTGGGTCATATTGCTTCCTGTATTTTTCGAGGACCTGCAAAAATTGTTTTCCACAGTGGCTCCCCCATTTTACAGTCTGACCAGTAGTATGTGAGGGTTCTGGTTTCTCCGTATCCTCGCTAACACTTGTTATGTCTGCCTTTTTTATTATAGCAACGCTAATGCATGTGAGGTGGTCTCTCACTGTTGGTTTGGTTTGCATTTCACTGATGGCTAGTCATGTTGAGCATCTTTTCATGGGTGCATTGGCCATTTCTCTCTCTCTCTCCTTTCTCTTCACATCCTTTGCCTATTTTTAAAATGAGGTCACTTTTCTTTCTATTGTTGACTTTTAAGCATTCTTCATATACTCTAGATAGTAAGCCCTTATCAGATATATGACTTGAAAATATGTTCTCCCATTCTGAGAGTTGATTTTTTACTCTTTTGATAGTGCCCTATGGCAAACAAATTTTTAAATTTTGATGAAGTCTATTTTACCGCTTTTTTACATTACTTTTTAAATATTAATCATGCTTATGTCTTAGGTGAATAAAATAGGGAACCAATGAATACTTAATGCAGTGAGGTTGACAACATCATTCAAAATACAGGGTACATGGCGGGAGAAGGGAAGAGATTCTTGACAGCACAAAGGTGGGAAGACGCTCCACTGAGCAGCCTTTTCCTACAAGATGCCTGGGGTAGGGCAGTAGGGTGGCGAATGGCGATAACAGTGACGACGGCCAGTGAGCAGGGGCTCTTCGTTCCTTGTGTTTGCTGTTTATCTTGTGTCATCTCATCACCTCCCTTCTGATGTAGGATTGTTATGATCCACATTGTACAGATGAGGAAATTCAGGCTTAAAGAACCCAGTTGAGCTAGGGTCTCACAACTTAACCAAGTAGGTGTCAGGAGGGCAGGGGTTCTGTTCTTGCCAACCCTTTTGTCTGTTGGTTCATCCCAGTGCCAGGCCCACTGAAGACATTTAACTCCGAGACCCCTTTTCTGTCCTTGAAATATCCTGGACTCTGTTTTTCATAATAGCAATGGGAGGTTAATGAGAAGGGTATGTTTTGGGGGATGCAGTCAAGGGATGACCACTCACTGACACTGGGATACTAGAATGGCCTGGCATTGCCCGGTGTACCCCGTACCTTCAGGGAGGCACAGGAAGTGGGGTGGGTGGGAGGGAGGTGCTGTGATCTTCAGCTTCTGATTGCATTATTATTATGGTTGAAATAGACCCTAGTTCTTTTACAGGCTTGTGTGCGTGGCCGTCTGGAATGACTGACACATGGTGAGGGAAGCACTGTGGCTAAAGCCTTGGGGTTGTGGGGTGGTAGTTGTGTGCTGTGCCTTCTCTAAGCATGGTGTTTTGGGGGCTTCTTTCTCCTCCACCTGTAACAGAAGCATCCCTGGGGTTCTCTGCTGTGTAGACCTCTGTGTAGAATTCAAAGAAGCCTAGAGCGTGCAGTCCACCCCGAAGGCAGCTGTTCATATGTTTATACACCTGGAAACCTCCTTATTTTAAGCTCATCATGACATCTGCACAGACCAGTTTTTCCCAGATTCTTTCTACTTCACTACTTTCTAAAAGCGTGTTCGAAAAAGGCACAGCATTTTCTTTCAACAAACTGCATACATGTGACGTCTCCAACTCAGTTCCTCTGTAGAGCAGCCCTGGGTGGTAACTGTTGCTCACTCATCGTGGAAAACATGTTGTGCTCGACTGATTTGAGGTGCGCAGGTTCTCACCTCCTGAGCTGCGGGCTTGGTTAATTGAGGTTCCTTTCCTAATCAGCGTCGGTCGGTTACAGAACAGGAGGAAAACAGTCAAAGTTAATGATCTGGTATTTTCAGCTGTCTCAGCAACGGAAGGGGGTTGAGTATGTGGGTGAGCCAGCTGACTGGGTAAAGCAGCCCCTAATGAAGGTCCTACTGAAATGAAGAGGCTGTGCGAGAGGAGGAATACAGGTTTTAGTCTAGCAGACCTGGGTTCCAATCCTGCCTTCAACTTACCATGCTGTGACCTTGAGAATTTACTTTGCTGCTCTGAGCTTCCTCCTTTATAGAAATTTTACAGTATTTTGCTGGCGAGATTAGAGATAATGTATGCACAGGGGCCCATAAAGTACCTGGCATACAGGAGGTATCTAATAAATGGTCCTATCATTGATAACGTGAAGCAGAGGCCAGTTAAAGTCCACCAGCAGACCTTGCCTTGCTTGTGAATGGAGGAACCAGAAGGCAACGACTTTCATGGTTATAATTAAACTACTTTTTCTAGTTGTATAGGTGACATTGGTTGGAGTGGCCTCAAGGCCAGAAATTCATACATTACTGTGTGTATTAAGTAGATTCTGAAGCCAGTGGGTTTACTGTGATATTTTTCCTGTCTGGGATACAGCAGAGAACCAGGAGATTAACAGAAATGCCCCTTAAGGAGAGAGTCAGTGAAACAGATTACACAAAGTTCTTCTTGATTGAAAGCTTATCCACTTCCCCACTGGGAGAAGACTCCAGGTCTTCCTTCAGTGTCCTCGGCCTCAGCCCACAATCCTACCACCACTGCCAGGAACACGGCAGACATGCAGGAGTCCCCTTTCACACCCTTCTTGTCATGACCCCATGTCCAAACCTGTCCCAAGGCCGGTTCACCTTTATTCTTGAATAGCTCTTTCATATGTTTACTTCTATTTCCACCATGACCATTACAGTCCACTACTAGGCTATTTTGTCTGGACTACTGTAATTAGCCTTCTCATAAGTCTGCCTGCTTTCATGCTTCCTGCCGTTTCATACATTCTGCATAAGGCAGGCAGAATGATCTTCCAGAAATGCAGCTGTGGCCAAGTCAACCCTTTATACGCACACCCCTCCCCAACCAAATGTATCGATGGCTTCTGATGACCCTGGCTGACAGAACCCTCAGTGTGGCGCAGTCCCGCCTCATCGTGCAGCCCGCCTCACGTACTTCTTCTCCTGTACCCCAGTCACCTGGCTTGCTTTCATGCCCACACCTGCCCCAGGGCCTTTATATGTGTCCCTCTGACTGGAACGGGCCTGTCTTCCTCCTTGCTTCCCTCACTTTTGCTGTTCCTTCAGGTCTCAGCTCGGCCATCACTTCGGCAAGTCTTATCACAGTTGTTAGTCTACATATATTTATGGGGTAACTTGTTAAATGTCTGATATCCTCCGCCTCCTCCACTAGACTGTAAACTTCTTGGGAGGTAAAGACTGGCATTCTCTTAATTCAATAAACATTTGTTAAGTTCTTTTATGTGAAAGGGTCTGGACTAGGTGCTACAAGGGATATAAAGAGCATAAGTATACTATTTTAGCTCTTAAAGGATTGTATTAGTTATCTATAACTGTGTAGCAGATTGTTCTGAACTTAGCATTTTAAAACAGCATACACTTATTGTCTCATAATTGCTGTGGGTCAGGAATCTGGGCATGGCTCAGCCGGATGCTTCCAGCTCAAGGTCTCTTACAAGGCTGCTGTCAAGTGGAGGCTGGGGCTGCAGTCTCACATGAAGGCTCGACTGGAGGAGAATTCACTTCCAAGCTCACCCGTGTGGTTGTTGGGTGCATCTGTTTCCTGCCATGTGGGCCTCTTGTGAGGGCTATTCATGACAAAGCAGCTTTCTTCCCTCAGAGCAAGAACTCCCAGAAAGATAGCAACAGAGGATGGTTCTTTTGTCACCTAATCTCCTCCTGAAGGTGACATGCCATCATTTTGGCATCTTCTGTTGAAGCCGGTCACTAGGTCCAACCTTCTCTTGAGGGTGGGGGTTACAGAAGGGTGTGAATACCAGGGGTTTAAATCACATAGAAGGCAAGATACAGTAAGGAGGTACACATTCTACAAGGGAGTTTGTTGGAAGAATCACAACAGGCATTTAAAGTATTCAGGGTTTTGGGAGAAAGGAGAGTGTGCATCTAGTCTGGGGTATGGGGAAATCTCCTTTGAAGGTGGTTGCATTTAAGATGGGCCTGGTGTGACTGGATTTCAGCAGGTTCAGATGAAGTATACAGAGAGGGACCCTGGTTGATTCCTCTTTTACATCCCATTCTAATGAATTTGGTAGTCTGGCTGTAAACACATGCCAGATCCAAAGCTAGAAGTCATAGAGGGGGAGTCTGTTCTCTCCAGCAGACAACTAATAGCAGGTGCAAGTGGCAGCTAGGAAGTGCATAATGAGAGCAATGAATTTACAGGACATATTTAGGACTTCAAAATGCATAGCAGTCTAGGACTATTTGTTATAGAATCACATCCCAGAAGCCTCTAAGAGGAATATTCTGTTATAGGCCAGCAGGTGACCATTGAGAAGTAGTTATATGCATACAGTATATTCTGTTTAAGAAGGCGAGAGAATGTGGACTAACTTTAGAACATTTTACTTTAAATGAACCAGTTACATTATAAAATTTGGGGTCTTTCAAGAAGGTAGAATCTTAGCCATCTGTCCAAATTGAATTACCAACACCAAAAAGGAAAGAAAAGAGATATAAACTAGATATAACTTTTTTAAAAATGAAAAACAGTATAGTAGGTACTTCTTTTGTATCAATAAAATGCAAATTTATTTTCAGTTTAATTAATTCATAAATGAGATGGCTGCTTTGTTTGGTCTTCTATTTTTTTCTTAACAAATTGACAAGTAGGTAAGTATGGCCTTAGCCAGAGAGGCTACTCTCTGAGTCATCTATAGAATTTCAGTTCACCTCTTTACAGCAGGGTTTCTTTTTTTTATTTGCCTCTCAGAGAAATAGAGTTCATGTATAGGTGAGAGTGTATCTATTTCTAGAGGCAGAGGGATGAAAGGACCCACAAGATAGTGGCCTGTGAGCTTTTTTGATGTTCAAAATGAATATCTGTTGCTTATACCCAAATAGGCTGGAATGTGCTTATTCTATCCTTCCAGCAGGGCACAGGCCTGGAGATTCTCAATTCAGATTGACATCTAGTCCTGTTTTTTTCTACTAAAATCCTATCCATTTAAAAAATCACACAGCAGTATGAAGTAGGAGAAAGTAAAGAGTTGTTAGCATGAGATTTAAATCACGATCCTGCCTCTTACTGCTGGTGTGACCTTGGACATCTTACTGTACCTCTCTGAGTCTTCATGGTGTCACTTGCAAGGTTGAGATACCATCTCCTACCTTACCAGATTTTTACTTGGAATAAAATGTTACGTGGAAATTACCTGGTGCAATTCCTGGCACTACTAGGTGCTTAAGAAATGGGAGTTCTTTTAAAAATTTAACCTTAAAAAACAGTATTTTTCCAGTATTCCCCCTAACTTCCATATGCTGCGGTGATGCCTGTGGAGTGTTTAATAATGATCCTTTGGAAGTTTGCTCACTTACTCTCCTCTCTGTTAGACTCTAAGCTTCACCCAGGCACATGCCGTGCCTTGTTTTCTATCACTGTATACTTTCTGCTCTTGTTTCAGTGATCCAGTGATTGGGTGTTCTTTATTTTATCCTCCCCACCATTCATTGTAATTCATGTATTTTTAAGAAGTTATCCCTAAATTATATACACATAACAAAAGCTAAGTGTAATTACCTCCACTACTTCTGAATATAACCTTGACATGCTCTAACTCTACTCATTCCTCCTCTTATCCTCTACAATATTGTTGCCTGCTACTACAGTTCTACGCCATACCAACCTCTGCCCTCAAATTAATATCAGTATTATGATTTTTATAGTCAGTTCTTATATTAACAACACATTCACCAATTTCTTTCCTTTTTTTTTTTTTTTTTTTTTTTTGAGATGGGATTTCATTCTGTCACCGAAGTTGGAGTACAGTGGCACGATCTCGGTTCACTGCAACCTCTGCCTCCCATCCTCCTACTGAATAGCTGGGACCACTGGCATGCACCACCATGCCTGGCTAATTTTTTCTTTTTTTTTTTTTTCTTTGTATTTTTAGGAGAGTTGGGGTTTCATCATGTTGCCCAGGCTGGCCTCAAACTTCTGAGCTCAGGCAATCTGCCTGCCTCAGCCTCCCAAAGTGCCAGAATTACAGGCTTGAGCCACCAGTTTCTTTGCTGGTTATTATTCCTTGCATGTCAATTTTTCTTTCTGAATATAGTTTCTTTTTCTTGCAGTACATTCCTTTTTAGTTCTTTTAGTGAAGGTCTAAAAATGGTAAACATTCTTTTACTGAAAATGCCTAATCTTTACCCTTCCTTTTAAGTGAATTTAGCTGAGTGAAGAATTTGTTGACAGTTGTTTTCCTCAGCACCTTGACAATTGTATTCTGCTACCTTCTGGAGTTTATTTCTGCTATGTAGAATATGCCTCCAGTCAAATATTTGCCCTCTGTAGGTAAGCTTTCTTTTTCCTCTGGACGTATTTAAGATTTTGCTTTGTCTTTAATGTTCTGAAGTTTAAATATGATATGTCGGTGCGTGCACGTACTGTTATTTCTATTGCTTAGCTTTTTGTTTCAGTTCTTAAATTTTAGGATTCAAGTCTGTGGTAGATAGAAGCCCTCTCCCCAAGATATTCATGTCCAAATTCCCAGAATCTATGACTATGCTAGGTTCCATGGCTAGGGGGAGTTAAGGTTTCAGATATGCATTTAAGGCTGCCAGTTAACTGACCTTAAAAATCAAGAGTATTCTAGACTACCTGGATGGGCTTAATGTAATCACAAGGGTCTTTAAATGTAGTTGAGAGAAGCAGAAGAATCTGTCAGAGTGACACAAACTGAGAAAGTGAGGAAGACCCAGCTGGGCATTATTGCCTTTGATGATGGAGGAAGGGGCCATGAACCAAGGAATGTGGGTGGCCTCTATAAGCTGGAAAAGGCAAGAAAATGATTCTCCCTTAGAGCCTCCACAAAGGAATGCAGCCTTGCTGACAACTTGATTTCAGCCCAGTAAACCTGCATCAGACATCTGACCTACAGGACTATGAGATAATAAGTTTATGTTATTTTAAGCTGCGAAATTTATAGTAATTTTTTATAGCAGCCTTAGGAAACTAGTGGATCTTTCATCAATTCTGTTAAATTCTCATCCTTTATCTCTTTTGATATTGACTTTCTCCTCTTCTCTGTGATCTCCTGATAGAATCTGTACAGTACCTATTTTAAATCTTAGCATTCTTGTCTTTAAATCTCTCCATTATATTTTCCATCTCTGTTTTTCTGTGCTACATTATGGTCAGTTACTTCAGGTCTTTCAGTTAATTTATGCTCCCTTTAGCACCACCTAATCTGCTGTTGATCTCAGCAGACGTCCATGACTTGTTTTTCGTTTCCAGACGTTTCTTTCTCCTCAAATCTATTTTTTCCCCATATTCTCCTGTTCTTTTCTTATTGTTCATGTCTCTTTTCCTCTCTGTGATTATTTTAAACACCCCTATTTTACAGTTTCTTTTGGATCCTTCTATTACTTGAAGTCACGTTAGGTAATCCTCTCATTTGCTGAGTGTGCCAACTTGTATTTTCTCAAGTGTTTTGTGATTTTTGATTGTGAGCTCATCTTCAGCTAGGATATTTTTTCCTGTATAATTCCCATGCAGTCTGGGTTGCAGTTTCTCCCCAGAGTACTTTTACATTCATTTCCATCAGACACCTCAGGGATATTACTAGCCTGTGTCCAATTTCTGTGTTAAATTCTATCTGTGGATTCTTCCCCATGTGGATGTGGTAACTCAGAACTTCAAATCCACATACAAGGCAGGCTTGGAGTTTTAGCTTCTCATGGGAGAGTTTTCCTACAGCAAAAATAAATTATTTGCTGGAGTGGCTTGTCCTGACTGTGGTATGGCAAACAGGTAGCAGAAGGACTAGAAGGGCTGAGCCTGTTTGTGGTAAAGCTGATTCCATCGTAGGCTTCTTGTCCCCAAAGCCTGCACCTGTTCAGCCTGTCCACACTGCCATGAGTCCTTTTGAATACCAGGCACCCAAGAGACATTGTATAGTCAAGATGTGCAGTGTTGCTGCAAGGTTATGATTGGAAGGAGTTGGGGAGTGTGCAGGGCTGTGACAGGGTTGGTGCAGCTAGTACACAGACTTGGAGGGTCTGAATGATGCTTGGGCCTCAGAACGCAGCATGTGGCAGGAGATCAGCTTCAGACCCTGGCTCCATCCTAAAATCCACAGTCTGGGAGGGCAGAAGGGTCTACTTTCCCCTGAGCACCACAGAGCTCATTCCCTGCTGCTCCCATAGCCAGACTGCTGTCATGTGGAGGTCTTCAGATGAAAAGCCCTGGTACTTTGAGAGGCAGCCTAGCCTGCAGTGAAGGACATGGGCCCCAAAGCCTACTTCCCAAGTCGTAGTCCAGCTCCACCCCATACTTGTAAACTTCCCAGAGTCACTTACTTTGGTTTTGTCATTCATAAAATGGGGCTTGAACAAGTGACTCCCTCATAAGGCTAAGTGAGTTCACATCGTAAAGCAGCGCTTCTCAAACAATAACATGCATATGAATTCCCTGCAGGTCCCATGAACATACAGAGACTCATCCTGTTGGTCTGGGCTGGGGCCCAAGACTCTGCATTTCTGGCCAGCTCTTGGGAATGTGAAGCTGCTGATCTAAGGACCATACTTTGAGTAGTGAGGTTTGAAAGAGCTTGAGGCAGAGCCCGACCTGTTCTGTAGGGTCAGTATATAAAAGGGGACATCTTGCAGGATATGTGCCATGCACTGCACTAAGCAGCCTACTTGCATCTTGCTTGTTGGTTAATCTGAGGTAGCTCTAAATTTTACAGATAGAGAGACCAGGAGAGGCTAATGATTTCACTGCAGATTACCCAAGATGTTGTGGGGTAGAAGTGGAGCTTGTGCCCAGCCATAGCCCCAGAGGCCCGTGTTGACCTTCTGGAACCCCTTGTAAGTCTGGGCTGGGGCCTTAGACTCTGCATTTCTGGCCACCTCCTGAGGGGTGTGATGCTGCTGTTCTAAGGACCACACTTTGAGCAGTGAAGTTGGAAAGTGCTTGGGGCAGAAAGAGCCTGAACCATCTCAGCAGGAAACTTTGAGCCGGCCAGTCCGTTAGCGCGGGCTCTGCCACTTCCTCACACGTTGCCTTGAGAAAGTCACGTTTCTCTCTGAGCCTCAGTTTCCCTTTCTGTAAAATGGAGCTAATAATAATGCCCACCTCACAAGGGGTTGGGAGTGTAAGTACTCATGGGCAAGTGCTCTGTAACCTTCAGGTGCATCCAAAATAGTTCCTCGTGTGATGAGGAGCTGAACGGCCTGGCTGCATGCCTTTGAAGAGCGGAAACAGAGCCTTCATGGGTTGCAAAGTTTTTGGTGGTAAACTCTTCAGTCTTTTAAATGATTTTCACAGGTCTTGAGTTGGCCTTGTAAGAGCTTCTAGGTGGGTGAGCAAGCAGCCTACCTAATTTTCTTCTGAAGTTGAGGAAAAGGGCCAATGAGGGTGATTAAACAAGCAGATATTGAGTGTCCACCATACCCCAGGCAGTGTGCTAGGCTCTGAGTATACAGTGGGGAATAAGAGAGATGCCATTCCTTTCTTTATTAAAATAACAGTTGAGCAAGGGTGGACAAATAAAAGACAGGAGACAAATAAGTAGTAGGTAAGACAGGTAAATGTATGATAAAGGAAGGAAACAAATGGGGGTGCCGGACAAGGGAGAATGGGGGAGGAGAATAGGGTGGGTCATAGAAGGACTTTCAGAATCAAGGAGCCTGGGCAGTCCCACAAGGGGTGGGGAGATTGGCACATGCAAAGGTGATTAGGTGAATATGCGCTTGGCCCAGGGAAGACGTTCAAAGAAGGCTGCAGGGTGGTAACTGGGAGCTCTGGGCTCTCCTAGCTGCCCCACCCCTGCCTGTCCCTCCCTGGGCTGGCTGCTTGCTCTGGGGCTGACTTCCCTCCTTCTCCATGAATGAAAGGCCATGGCCAGACAGTGGGAATCTGCAGTGTCAAAGTGCATAGACTAGGCATTGTGTGAGCCGGGCCAGAGCTCAAATCCACCTCTAACACTTACCAACTGTGTGGCCGTGGACTAGTGTCACGACCTCTCTAGGCATCTGTTCCCTGTTCTGGAAGTAAGAAGAGTGCCTACTCACTGGTGCTGGGGAGGCTGGAGCCCACGTAGCAGGGTACCTGACCTGCAGTACATGTTCACTGCTAAGGTAGCACTTGTTGGTCTGACCACTTACCGAGGGCACCTGTGTCTGTCTCCCAAATTCTGTCCTGCCCTCCACCTGCCCAAGACAAGGTCATAGAGCCCTAAAAATCCTAGGGCAGACATGCAGGAGACACAGGAGATAAGGGGAACTTGTCCCACGATGGCAGGGTGGCCAGCACAGTTCTTCCATGTCAGATGGCAGGCTTAACTGGCATGCAGAAGAGAAACAAAATGCCTTTTATCCAGAATTCATCATTACCTCCCAGGAGTGTGAACCTGCAGGTGGCCATAGCATAACCGTTCCTTTCACTTATTCTTCACTGGAGACCTTGAGAGTGGGTCTGCCCACTTACAGATGTGGACACTGAGGATGAATAACCAGCATGGCTCAGGTCCCATGGCTAGTAAGTTGCAGAGCCAGAATTTGGACCAGGGGCTTGGAACTCCTGTGGGACATTAAACCCAGGTCTGGGTCTGATGCCAAAGCCCAGTTGCCATGTGGCACCTGCAAACCATGCGGGGTATTAGCTGGATGAAAGATGAGCAAGGATGTATAATAATCAAATTGAGTCATCTAGAGATGGCTTACATCCCTTACTTGGGCTGTGCACGGATTTTTTCCACATCTTGTAAAGGGCTAAATAAGCAAATGCCAGAACAAGATTTGCAGAGATTTACCAGGGATTGAGCGACTCCAGGCCAGGCTTCCAGATCTGCAGCCAGTGACCACACTGCCTCCTTATTAGCACTCTTCTGCCTGCTCTGGCGATGGTGCTGGAGGGCTTTGGCTGTGATAAGTGTTTTTCTCCTTGCTCTGGATTCATGCTTGTACTCAGGGGAGGCTCCCTGCACGGGCAGAAGCAGATTCCCTGGCCTCTACCCTCAGGGGATCAGGCCTCTGGCTGTCTTGCTGTCTGAAAGCCCCAGGCTTACAGGATAGTCACTTAACATCCCTGCAAATTCATCTCTGCCGGCAGATCATGAAAGAAGTCCGGCGAGCACTCTGCAACGCAGCCACAGACGACAGCAAACTGCTGCTCCTCAGCGCGGTGGGCAGCGTGTTCTGCAGCGGCCTGGATTATTCCTACCTAATTGGCCGGTTGTCCAGCGACCGGCGAAAGGAGAGCACGCGGATTGCAGAAGCCATCAGGTGAGCTGTGCTCCTGTTCCCACACCTTGGGATCCTGCCTAGGGTTACCAAGTGAAAATACAGGCTGCTCAGCTACATTTGAATTTCAAACAACCGGGATTTTTAATTTTAGCATAAGTACATGTTGTGCAATATTTGAGACCTGCTTACATTTTAGAAATGTTGGTTGTTTATCTGAAATTCGGATTTTAATTAGGCATCTTATATTTTCATCTATAACCATAGTCCTGCCAAAATTAGGACTGCTTTGCCCTCTAGGTTAGATCCCACTTTCATTCTTTTGATCGGAAAGATTTTTTATTTGCTATCAAGGCCTGAGTCTGGTCGTGGCCGTGTGTTATCCACACTACTCCCGCCCCTTGCCTGATGGGCAGAGCGTCTGGTTGTCTGGTTGTTTGTGTGTCCCAGCGCTGCCATAACTCAGCAGTGGGGAGGTTGATGGAGGGGTTCCCTGGGCAGCTGTGTGTTTGCAGACCCAACGGGATACAGGGTATGTCCCCCTTTCTAATTGCCCCTGGGCAAAAGTTGGGATCCTGGGGGTGACTCAACAATGAGTACCTTTTTGGGACACTGAAGGGTAGTTATTTCCCCATTCTTTATTAGTATATCAAAAGCAAGTGAGTGTCATTTCTAGACACTACGGCTGTTTAGCTGGTTTACAGCTGTCAACCAGTGTTCACCTGGGAGGGACTGCTGTATCTTGCTTAGGAATCAGACAAGTCACATTTCAGGAATGCCCCTGGTCACATGAGAAGGAACACTTATTCCACATGGTATCACAGAGCCTCAGGCCATAAGTCAGGGACTTTCTGGGGCCTCCAGTCTCCAGAGTTCAGTGGAAGTGCCACACACAGGGAGGCCGATTCCCACGTGGCTATAGGGGGCTTTGAGGGGTTGCGTTGTCTCCAAGAGGTGATGCTGGGATGCACTTGTGTGTGCAATTCTGAGTCCCTCTTCAGGGTGAAGCAGCCATTGGAGCCCCTACTCCAAAATACGCATGTCTGCTGTTGCAGAATTCTTGCCAGAAGAGACATGACGAGCCTGGGCACTGTTACGTGAAAGGCGTTGTGGTTATAGAGGCACAGGCTTCCTGGCTGTGCCCAAACGGTTTGCGCTTTGCCTGGTCTCAGCTATGCCCTCTCGCTACTGCCTTTCCATGTGTCGAAGGGGGACCGCAGGATTTCCAGCGTGCTTCTCTCATGCATGAGGCCACCACAGCCCACCCAGAGAACTGAGTGCCCGTTTTTGTGACCTGTGGAGCCTCAGTCATGGTCTTTATCTGGTTTACAGATTTCAGTGGAGGCGTTAGCTGGATTTCCAGAAGCCCAGGGAAACCTGGCTGACACAGCCCCTGGTTTTCACTCCATGCGTGCGCAGCTCATTAGCGTCTAGACCCCTTGTAGTGAGTTGAAGTATGGCCCCCAAAAGATATGTCCAGGTACCAATCCCTGGAACCTGTGGAGGTGACCATATTTGGAAAAAGGCTCTTTGCAGATGTAATTAAGTTCAGAGTCCCGAGATGAGATCATCCTGGGTTGGAGTGGGCGCCAGACGCAGAGAGAACTTACTTCGTAAGAGGGGACACAGACAGAGGAGAAGGTGATATGACAGAAAAGGGAGAGCTTAGAGTCATGCAGCCTCAAGCCAAGGAATTCCAAGGATGGCCAGCAGCCACCGGAAACCGGGAGTGAGGCCTGACACAGCTTCTGCCTTAGAACTTCCAGAAGGAACCAGCCCTGCCAACGCCTTGAGTTTGGAGTTCTGGTCTCCAGAACTGTGAGAGAATACCTTTTGATTGTTGTAGGCCCCCAAGTTTTTGGTGACTATTCCCTGGGAAACTAATATAGCCTGGAAGGAAATCATTAGCAGCTCAAAGAGCCTCATCTTTTTCAGGCTCTCCTCTTAGGCAAGGGCCCATCCTGACCACTGCCCAGCATCCTCAATGGCTGCTCCTTCTGGTGGGCAGCTGTTCACCTTTGCTGATGGGGTCTATTAACAGATTATCCCGGGCAGCTGCAGGCAAGGTGGGACTCGCAGGCCAGCCCTGAGTTGACAGTGATGAGGCTTGTCCCAGCATGGGGTGGGCAAGGAGGTCATTCCTGCATGCAGGGATAAGGTGTTGCAGCTGGGTCACTGAAGGGATGGAAGCTGAACAGAAACAGGGTTTCCAGAGGGTCAGGTCTCAGATGGATTTCCCGAGAGCCCCCACTGAATGGTTCCTTCCTCTGGCTTTGCACGCCCAGTCTCTCTGGTGAGGGTGGCCTCTCCCTGGCCTGTCCCTGCATTTGTGTCTTGGATGTATCAAAGCTGAGGGGCAAAACCTTCCCTCCTGTCCCCATAGCCTCTACCCACTGGGGTCTGCAGCGTGATATCTATGCATCTCTGGACTCTTGAGAACCAAATTCATGGAGAAAGAGATGTCAGAGGCAGATGGGGTTGAAAACATTAACTGTAGGAGAACGTGGCTGGGGCCAGGGCCCAAACTGGCTCCTGACTTTCCCAGCTGAGTAGTTCTGGGGAAACACGGCCAGTGGAATTCAGACATTTGCCATGTCAGCGGGTAAGTGAGCTCCCCTTAGGCAGAGCACAGGGCAAGATGGCGGAGGCAGAAGGAATTCTTCTTGATGCTTCAAAGGGAGCAGAAGTTGGTAGTTCGTGAGCTAGCAAGGATGAGGGCATGGGAAAGGAGGTGTCCCCTGGACCACTGGTCCCCAGCCCTGACAGCACAGGGAGGCCCAAGGGAGCATTCCCAAGACCTAGATGCTTGGCAGCACCCCCAGGGGACTCTGGGTTATTTAGGCTGAGGTGGGGCCAGCGCATCTTTTGATGTGAATCGTCCTTGGTGGTTCTCAGTGGCAGCCAGGGTTGAGAACACCTGCCCTGTGCTAACCAGATTTCTGCACCACTGATTGAGAGCACTAAGAGAAAGCCTAAGATTCTTATTTTTATGCAAGAGAGAAAAGGTGGTTATTAAGGGGATGAGGGTGAAGAAGGAGGTGATACAGGCATGAGAACGGTGAGAACCACAAGCAAAGATGGATGGAGGTGCAGAAGATGTGGCCGTGTAGAGATAGATGCTCCTGGGGTTAGAAAGAGACCGTGGCTCACCCATCAGCACCAAATTCTTTCAAGGCATCTCCAGCTCTCCCAGCCTGGGAGTGCTGCCTCGGAGGCAACACTCTGGAGTTGGGTATACAAGGTGGCAGCGAAGCATTCTGCAGATAACGTTTTATGGATTTCCAGAGGGGTGTCCTGAAGGAAATGCACTGTCTTTGAAAGGAGCTTGATTCATGCTGCAAGTTCTGCACCCGCTCCTGTCGGTTTTCTAGGTGTGTTAGCGTACTTACAAGAAATCTCGTGTGAAAGAACTTCCTTCAAAATCTAGCAGGGCCAAAATGTTTCTTTGGACATCGAACTGCCCCCATCTCTTCTCTTGGGACACGCTTCTAATAGGGCTGACCAGGCATGCTGCATGGCCTTGGCACCCCGTGAGTGGTACTCTCACCCCCTCCTCATCCTTGCCTAAAGAAAACTTGCATACGCGTGACCAGGACTGGTGATGGACTCATCACTCTGCAAGTGTTTGATGAATGAACTAGCAGATTTGGGGAGAGCTCTGGTGGTTTGTTCAGAAGCCTCTCTCCAGGATCCATCCGGAAAAGAGGCTGCCTCCTCTGAACTTACGGGGGAAGACTCTGGGGTCCTGCAGAGGAAAACTCTAGTGACAAGGTGGCTTGTTCAAACGAGGTATTCAGGAAAGCAGTGTTGGCTGGCAGCTGCCCATGTGGCACCTGGAAGCAGGCTGCCTGAGCTCAAAGCTGCCTCTGCACTTGCTGGTGGTGGAGCCTTGGGTGTGTCACAGATCTCTCTCAGCCTATTAGCTCATTCAGAAAATGGAAACAATCAAAATGATGGTACTGGCCTCACCGGTGGGTTGCTAGGATGGAGAATAAAAAGATACTCTATGTGAAACACTTGGGCTATTCCTGGCACTAATATGTACTTGGACTAACTATTACAGTTGTTGTCACTACTGCTGGTACTTCCAGCCATGACTTCTAGCTAAGCTGAGTCTAAGACCAGGGAGGGGGCCCCTGGACTACGGGGTGAGTTGTAGACTAAGGAGTGGCCTGCTGGGGACCTCTCTGGGGGCCCCAGGATGGTGGTCACTGTTTGGTCCTGTACTGGCTGACTTGGCTGTGAGCTTTGGCTGGGGGAGGGTTCTCCTCCATGGCTCTGGTTAAAGGGAGTGGGTAACTGGGTCACAAGAGAAATGCCGATTGCTCCAGGGGAAATTGAGACATTCCTGTGAGCAGAATTTTGCTTCTGGGTCACCTGTAGCCTAGGAGAATGGATCACAGACCAATTTGAGAATTGAATGAGGACTCTGTCCACCCTCCCCAGCAGATGCATTCCCCATAATAATAGCAGCAGGGATGGCGTGCTCCCCGCATGTCCGCGCTGGGCTAGCACCCTGCATGGAACGTCTCCTTTGATTCTTACTCAACTCCCAATCTGGGGCAACATCGTTGATTTTCCCATTTTACAGAGGGAGAAAATGAAGCTCCAGAGACCAGGCACCCTGTCCACCATTAGTTAGGGGCAGAACTGAGACTTCACTCTGAGTCTTTCAGATTCTGAAGTTCTTGCTCCTTCTGCCACATCAGTGCAGCCCAGCAGCTTTGTCAGGCAGAAGCCACAGGGCTCGGGTAGAGCAAAGGAAGCTGTGCGGGTCAGGTCAGCCTGATGGCCTTGGATGTGGGGGAAGGCGGGGTACAATCTTTCCCACCCAGCCTCGCCATCGCAGCAGGATCAGATATCTGAGCTGCAGGGCCCGTAATGCAATATCCTGTTTGCTGCTTGGCTCCCAGTGATAGAGATCTACTGCCTGAGGTGAGAGAAAGAGGATGGGGGGTGGCCTTCATTAAACGTTAGGTGACATTTTCATATCGAGGAAATGAAGTGTGAGGCAGGTTGGATGACACAGGAGGGTCTGGGGTAGAGGGTCAGAGCTCTGCACGCCTGGTCCCCTTTCCCTTGCTTCCCTGATTCCCTTGCACGGATCTCAGGTTGGAAACCACAGAGTGAAAGGCTCTGGGGTCCTGCATAAGAAAGCTCTGGAAAGTCACAAGGGCTGCAGTCCATACCTGAAGGATGTCATGTGGTTGATGGAGCTAAGGTGGCAACAGTATCAGAGAGACCCACGGCAGGGAGGCTGTCTTGACAGGCATGGACCCTCTTTTATTAAAATTAACATCCAACAGAGGCAGAATGATGCATCCTTGGAATGTTATGGAGGGAATTCTGCACCGAGTGGAGGATATGGCTCCATGAGTCCTGAAGTCCTTCCCACCTCTGAGATCTAAGACTCTGGAATTGTATGAGGTCACTCAGGAATGGGATGTTTGATAGAAATCATCCAAACCCCCAGGGATTCTACAAAAAAGTCCATATCCCCTGCAGACCCCAAATTGCTTTCAGTGAAAAGCACTTGCAAAAACCAGTGACCTAACCTAAAACCTCACCATAGGTTAGGAAGTAAATGATGTCAGGAATTGGGCCACTGGAACGCCAAGCATCAGAAGTCATGGAGCCAGGACTCCCTCTCTGAAGTAGTACCTTTTGGGGACCAGCAGGGACTGAGAGCTAACTCCACTATCGCAGGCAGTGTGATGCCTCAAGCCTGAGTCAGGGGCGCATACTTTCATGACAACTTACATAGATCGTAAGATACCTCCTACCCCGGCAGAACATTAAGTAGGCTTTCTCGCAGTTGAATCTGATCCCAGTATATCACTGTGATATCCACAACTTTCGATAAGAGTTGGGGAAAGGAACAGTATTGATTGAGAAGAGATAAATCAGCTCGACTTTTTTTTTTTTTTTGAGACAGAGTGTCACTTTATTTCCCAGGCTGGAGTGCAATGGCCCGATCTTGACTCACTACAACCTCCGCCTTCTGGGTTCAAGCGATTCTTCTGCCTCAGCCTCCCAAGTAGCTGGGACTACAGGTGTCCGCCACCATGCCCGGCTAATTTTTGTATTTTTAGTAGAGACGGGATTTCACCATATTGGCCAGGCTGGTCTTGAACTCCTGACCTTGTGGTCCTCCCACCTCGGCCTCCCAAAGTGCTGGGTTTACAGGCATGAGCCACCGTGCCCGGCCTCGACTTTTGTGTTAGTTAAGTATTAGCTGATGTAACAAGTAAACCTCATATATAGAAATGTACTTTTCAGATACATAAGCCTAAAATAGATGTCACCATCAGCCTGTGACTCGGGAACCTAGACTTCTTCCATCCTGTGGCTCAGCAAATGTCTTCCAGGACTGTTGTGCTCACCAAGATGAGTGGGCTTGGAGGATGCCATGGTGGGAGGTTTGGTGTGTACCTGGAAGTGGTACGGATGGGGTTTTGCTCACATCCTGTTTGGCCAGCACTTGGTGACTTGGTCACAGCCACATGCAGTTGGAGATGGGAAATGTGGCCGGCCAGTAGCCCCGGGAAGAAGAGGGAAAACGGGTTTGGTGAAGAGCTGGTTCACCATTGCCACACCTCTGCAGTCTTTGCTCTTGTTCTGGGAGACTCACGTATTTGCTCAACAGCTATTTACTGAGTGCTAATTCCAATATTGATGGAAGCCGAGCAGTGCCCCAGGCAGACGTCTGGGTGTCCTTAAGGAGCTAAAGGGGAGGAAAAATCCCCAAACAAGCAAATAATTAGTTAGGGTGATTACAAATTTTGATAATGGTGTTTTCTAAGAACTCTCAGAGGCCTGTGTGGCTCATGCACAGTGAGTGGGGGCAAGAGTGATGTGAGGGAAACCTGGAGAGGTAAGCTGAGGCAGGCCAAGGTCAGATCAAGGTCATGGGCCTTTTGATTTTATTCTTATGAATTCTTATAGTTTCTCATATCTCTGAGAGTAATGAAGGATGCAGACTTTACTACACATCTTGTGTCTTTCCTCCATGTCATGAATGGAGGAAAGATGAATATTAAAATTTTATAGATCATACATAGCAACTGGGAAAAAGCAAAAAGCCTTCTGAGGCAAAGGAAATAGAGGTCACTGCTGATGGCTCTGTGTGATTGGTAAAGGTGCATGCATTGCTCAGGGCAGAAGGGCAGGGAGAAAAAGTATTGCCCAGTCTTGTAGCTGGAATTCTAGCTCCTGCCTACAGATTTTAGTCAGAGCCATCCTAACACATAGACTGTATTCAGCATTTTAGAACCACCCTTGATGAGTCTGGCATCCCCGCAGGTAATTCAGAATCTGAGCATCCTACATCTGATTTTTGAAAATCTTAAATGTCATCATTCCCAACATGTACCCACCATCTGAAGCTTGAAGTCCCCCTACAACATCACCCAGCATAATCATTGAGCTAAAATGCAAATACCTTCAGGAATGAGGAATTCATACCCCACAAAGCCACTCCATTCACCTTTGGCCAGAGATGTTAGAACATTCTTTCTCTCTTTGAGTTGAAATATGCCTCCCTATTACACCTTCCCTTTGGTTCTGGTTCTGCACCTTAACATTCGGGTTGACTTCCTTAGCATATATACAAATTCTGTCAATATCTAGGGTGCCCATATAACTTACTAGCTAAGCCATGGCTTTTGAGAATGGAAGGAGATGGTAACTGGGTTCTGTGCTAGGACACGGGGCATGAACCGGGGCAATCTGAGCAAACCAGGACATGCAGCGACCCCATCAGTGTACCTCAGAAAATCTGACAGCTGGTGGTTCCATGTCCAGGCAACGAGGCCCTTGCCTGGTACCTCTCACCTCTGACGACGTGAGGGTGCGTCACAGCACCTGGGAGAGTCAAGGGTTCCAGTGGGGCTTGGCAAGCTGTAGTCACCTGTTCAAGAGGATCTTCTCTCTCTCCCAGGGACTTTGTGAAGGCCTTTATCCAGTTTAAGAAGCCTATTGTGGTGGCCATCAATGGGCCAGCCCTGGGCCTGGGCGCCTCCATCCTGCCCCTCTGTGACATCGTGTGGGCCAGTGAGAAGGCCTGGTTCCAGACGCCCTACGCCACCATCCGCCTCACGCCTGCTGGCTGCTCCTCCTACACCTTCCCCCAGATCCTGGGCGTCGCGCTGGTAAGCCTCCTGTGATACCTGGATTTGGATCCCAGCGGGATCCTTCCTCTCCCTTGGGTTTTTAGGGGCTCTTCTTGGGGCTAGAAACCTGAGGGTGTTGTCAGCCTGAGGATTGGCCGGGCTGCCTCGGACCCTCCACGCCATCAGTGCCAGATGGAGTAGCCCGGCCTGAGAAGATGGCGATGATGTCAGTGTATGGCCCATGCACTCTGCATGATGTCTCCATTACTCCTCACTCCAGCCCCCTGAGGGCATGTCTTAAGATTGGCTGGGTGCTGTAACAAGCAGCCCACGGTCTCGGTGGCTTGAACAACAAAACTTTCCTTCTTACTCTGGTGTGGTCCAGCATAGGTGTAGGGGTCACCCACACTATCTGGGGACCCAGGTGTCTCCCATCCAGTAGATGTGCCCTCACTTCCAGCCAGTGGGAGAGAAGAGAGAGCCAGAAGCATCACCCTGTAGGGCTTCACGGGCCAGGCCTGCAGGGGCATCTTCACCTCCACTCATGTGCCATCGACCATGACTCAGCCTCTGGCCACATGCACCTGCAAGGGAGGCTGGGAGGTGTAGCCCAGTGCATGTCTAGCAAGAAGAGGAAAAGGATTCAGTGAACACAAAGTGGTCTCCATGTGGAAACGGTTGCGATTTCCATCTTACAGATGGAACGTTAAGCTCAGAGAAGTTAGCCATGTCACCAGGTGGCGCAGACAGAGCCGCTGTCCAATGGAGGCAGCAGAGTCCACTGTAAGCTGTGGTCAGATTCTGCACCAACATCCAGAAGCAAGTCTGGACAGGAGACAGCAGTGATGACAGCTGGCACGTAGGAAGCACGTGCTGTGTGCTGGGCTGGGCTGTCAATGCAGTCCACATCCCTGGCAGGACAGCTGTGATCCCCATTTTGCAGATGTGGAGACGGAGGCTAGAGAGGTTTAGTGCGCTGTCTAAAGGCATGCAGTGGTAATGCCAGTTGTGGGATTTGAGCACGGACTGGCTGGTTCCACTGTATGTGCTCCCAACCCAGCCTGTTATTAAATAGGTCCCACACCTGAGCGGTGAATCTGAGATTGGCTGTCAGGACCAGGGAGGGGTTCAGAACGTGTAGCTGGTCTGAGTAAGCGTTGGAGGTGCCATGCTCCTGCATCTGGGCTTCTTTTGACGGCTCCTCCCCTGTGGACTCTCAGGCAGCCCTTGCTGTTCAGAGTAGCCATGAACTCTGAACTCAGCTCTGATGGGCTAATACTTACTTCATAAGCATGGGTCCCAGCTGGATCTCACAAGGTTCTCAGGGAGTCCCCTCCTTCCAGCCCCCTCTAGCCAGTCAGCTCCCTTTTTCTCTCCCTTTCTTCAAATGCTGCAAATCCACTAAGTGCCCAGCTCGCCATACCCACCAGGAGTCCAGGAGTGAAGAACAACCCTGTTCTTCAGACCTTCTATTCCCCAGCTCAGTGTCTTGAAAGGAGGTCCCACCTTGTTCAGAGAGGACCCCTTTGAGCAGGTGACATTTGAACAGAGGCAAGAATTCCAGGCAGAGGATGCATGAAGGGAAGGACGGAGAAGGGAGTGAGCCTCGCGGGCCCTGGGTTGAGAGTGGTCAGGTCAGTGTGGCTGGGTCCTGGTGAGGATGGTGGGGAAGGGGGAGGAACGAGGTCATGGCAGTGGCGTGGGGTGGCCCTTGTGAGCCCGGCACGCCAGGGAGGGTGCTGGGCCTTCTGTGTTGTGCCTGCCTCAGCAAGGTCTGCCCGGGGTCCACTGGGGGCATCTGCCAGCAGATGCCATAGGTCACAGGAGACCCCATAAAACTGCCAGAGAAGCACCCCTTAGGTGACAGGGCCAAGCCCTGAAACCCCAGAGAAAAGGCCGAGTGTTGCCTCCCCAGCCCTGCAAAGTGTGCTGGGAGCTTGGTGCTGTCATGATGCCTTTGGACAGCAGAGAAGATTGTGGCTTTGTGACATTAAATGACTTGCCCAGAGTCACGAGTCAGTGAGTAAACTCTGTTTCTGTTCTTGTTTTCTGATCTCTAGAGTGAGTTGTTTGTTAATGTTATGGGTCTTCACCAGGGACACCCTACCTCCACCGAGAATCCCCTTTCTGAGTCCTTAGGCTTCTGGATAATACCCTTAAGTTCTCTCTTCAAAAGAGAATAGTCCATTGTGGCCCCACAGCTATTGTGAATTCTTCCTTTTTAGGAACAGACTCCAGGATGTTTCTTTTGACGTCTTGATTTTGTTGGAAGGTAAACACCCACCTTTGACATTATGCTCATGCTCTTGAGGCAGCTCGGCATGTTGTCAGGACTGTGACTGTTGCACTTGGGCAAGCACGTGTGGAAGGGCAGGGGCTTTTACACTGGATTTCTTCCTTGTCTTCCTTTGCAGTTCCATCCCTCGTTGTTTCCATCTGAGGGCCTGCAAGCTCATTCTTCTCATCTCTCAAGTCCTGCTTTTGTTACAGTAGTGAGGCTGATAGCAGTGTCCCTTGTCCTTCCTTCATATTCCTCCTTGTTCCATTTTGAAAATGACATCACCAACCATAACAAAAATAGCAGATTTCTGCTACCCCTTCTGCACATAGCAGGCCCTGTTCTAAGCACCTCTCAGTTAACCTTGCCTCTGCACTGGGAGCTTGGTGCTGTCATGATGCCTCTTGGACAGCAGAGAAGATTGTGGCTTTGTGACGTTGTGACTTTCCCAGAGTCACACGTCAGTGACCAAACTGTTTTTGTTCTTGTTTTCTTAGCTCTAGAGGGGATTGTTTGTAAATGTTACGGGTCTTCACCAGGGACACTCTACCTCCGCCAAGAATCCCCTTTCTCTCTGAATCCTTAGGCTTGTGGATGATCCCTTAAGTTCTCTCTTCAGAGAGGGCACTGCAGGGTATGGTGTCTGAGGGGTGGCCAGGAGCCTTTCCATATGAATGGAGGCCTCGCCTTGTACCTCGCACCTGCCAGGGAGTAGCTTCCAGTGGATCTGAATCCAGGTTCATGGGAGCAGATATGGCCATTTGCCACTTCTCCCAGCGAACTTCTACTGAGTTCATTGGACTGCGGTGTTCTTCAGAAAGCATCAAGGCCTCCATTTGTGTTCAAATCTTGAACCAGGCAAGCATATGCTAAGACTTATTATCGACATAAAAGATTGCCCTCTACTCTGGCGTGAAAGATTGTCCTCTGGGTCATCGTGAACCGTCGGTGACAACCAGAACCAAATGGGGAAACTTGTACTTAGCTCTGGAGGCCTGAGAGTGCCTGGCATTTTAACACCAGCCCAAGAGGAGCTAGCACATAGAGGCAGGAGAGAAGAGCAGGAGGGGAAGGCGTTGCCGGCCGTGCGGACTCTATCACATGGATTTGACCATTACGCCCTAATTATCAGTCACTGTCTGTAAGTTGCAGCTTATTACTATCACGTTCTCTGTCTGTGCCAGGGACCTTATCTATGTAACTCCTCCCAGACCTTGTATGACAGCTGCAAATTTCAAAGCAAAAGGAAATTCTCTGGGGAGTGTGGTACAGAGATATCCCAGGTCACCAGAGCCCAGGGAAGGTTGCTCTCTGCCCTTCATGACTGGGCAGTGCCCTTGCCCAGCCCTGAGCCGCTGGGAGAGATGCATATCTCTGCCTTGGTATTGTGGTGTTATTCAGGACCTTTTTGGTGGCCAGTGATGGAAGCGCTTTAGCCAGTTCAGTTTTTTAAAAAGGAGCTTAATGGTTCTCCCAGCTGGAAAGTCCAGAAGTGGCAGTTCCCTTGGGGAGACAGGGCTTGGGAATTCAGGTACCACCAGGTCTCTCTCGTCTTTCCCTTAATCTTTCTCTCTCTCACTGTCTTCTCCTATTTCTCCTTTCCTTGTGGCTCCAACTCTCCACAGGCAGGGACACAGCCATGGATGGTCCTTGGGCCTCACTGATGTTAGCCTGCAGTCAGAGAAGAAGAAAGACTCTTCCACCACACCTGCAGCTGCAAACCCTACTTGAGCTTTATTATCTAGAAGGGAGCATGTCTTTATCCCTGGGCTGTTGTGAGCTGAGTACATTTCAGTGCCAATGACGTCATCACGGCTGGGTCATCGGCTCTGAAATGTACCCAACCCACAACCCATGCCCATGTGTGTGCCTCCAGAAATGGGGACGGGCATGGGGCATACAGAGACACAGTAAATACACAGCTCCTTTGGGGAATTTAATGAAAACTGTGAACCTTCTGCTCATGGACACAAACATTTCCATGCAATTCCCAAAGCTTATCTGACCCCAAAATAAGATAAGGATCTGGAAGGTGAGATGCCTTCCAGAACTGGGATGGTTGCAGGTGGCAAGCCCTGGACCAGCTGAGGGAGATGGGTGGATCTCCAGGCCCTCAGTCTTCGCCTGCTTTTGCTTTTTCAGGCCAATGAGATGCTGTTCTGTGGGCGGAAGCTCACTGCCCAGGAGGCCTGCAGCAGGGGGCTGGTGTCGCAGGTCTTCTGGCCCACCACGTTCAGCCAGGAGGT
This sequence comes from Piliocolobus tephrosceles, assembly GCF_002776525.5. NCBI lineage: Eukaryota > Metazoa > Chordata > Mammalia > Primates > Cercopithecidae > Piliocolobus > Piliocolobus tephrosceles. Next base: position 65,321,164 of record NC_045450.1, on the reverse strand, counting down.
CATGCTGCGGGTCAAGGAGATGGCATCCTGCAGTGCCGTGGTGAGTTCCTGCATGCTTGTCCTTATGACAGACCCATTTTACAGATGAGGACAGCAAGGCTCAGAGGGCTTCGTTGACTTGCCAGAGGTCACACAGGGAATAAGCAAAAGACCCTTTACAATTTAACAAATGCCTTTTCTCAGTATTGACAACTTCAGTCAGAGGGAGACAGTCAGCATTATTACAAATTCTCCAGGCTGGGCGTGGTGGCTCAAGCCTGTAATCCCAGCACTTTGGGAGGCCGAGACGGGCGGATCACGAGGTCAGGAGATCGAGACCATCCTGGCTAACACCGTGAAACCCCGTCTCTACTAAAAAATACAAAAAACTAGCCGGGCGAGGTGGCGGGTGCCTGTAGTCCCCGCTACTCGGGAGGCTGAGGCAGGAGAATGGCATAAACCCGGGAGGTGGAGCTTGCAGTGAGCTGAGATCCGGCCACTGCATTCCAGCCTGGGCGACAGAGCGAGACTCCGTCTCAAAAAAAAAAAAACAAATTCTCCATCATCTCCAGGCAGAGAAATCTCAAAGGAGAAATGAATACTCTAGGGTAGCATCACTGCTTTCAAAGAAAGTCCTAAACACATGCAGAAGCACAAAACATCTAGAGCTTTCAAAGAAACGAGAAGCAAAGGCAAATAAGGACAAAAAGTATTGAACCCGTCCAGAGATGACTAGAGAAAGCTGTACACACCGTGCCTCTATTTCATTTCTTTTCTCCACCGACTGCTCGGCGCATTTAAATGTCACTGTTTGAAGATGCACTGAAAAATACATAAACAAATAACACCTCCGCAGAGGCAGTGGTTTTTAATTAAGTGTTGATTTTATCTCATCGCAGTCACTCAGAGCACAGCAGGAGAATATCCTGTGGGAAGGTGGAGACAAGGCCACTCCTGCAGCCCCAGGGCTGGTTCTGGAGCTGAGAGAGGCATTTTGGGAGATTGAGGCTCAAGGACTCGCTCTGTGCTTGAGAAACGGGGAGCTGCTGGGTGCATTTTTGGGGCCAGACCCTTGCCCCTCCCTTCTTTGTCTCCCTCTGCCTGTGTTCACACCCGGCTGTCATGCTTCTCCTGCTGGGCCTCTTCCCTGTCTATTGGCACCTACTGTGTTTAAGCCCTGCCCCCTGCAGGCTGAACACATAGTGCCCTCAGGGTGAGGGTGTTGGTGGGGGGTGACAAGGTCTCCACGTTGTTAGTGAACACTCATGTGGGCCACAGGCATTGCTGATCTCTTCACTTTCTTCACGTGGATTCTCTTTTAATCTTACTAATGACTAGGGTGACCAGTTTGCCCCACCTTGTCTGGGACTGTCCTGGTTTGAGGACTGAAAATCATGCATCCCAGGAAACCCCATTGTTCTCACGCTGCTGATAAAGACATACCTGAGACTGGGTAATTTATAAAGAAAAGGAGGTTTAATAGACTCACAGTTCCACGTGGCTGGGGAGGCCTCACAATCATGGCGAAGGCCAAAGGCACGTCTTACATGGTGGCAGACAAGACAGAAGTGACAGCCAAGTGAAAGAGGAACCCCTTATAAAGTCATCAGCTGTCTTGAGACTTATTCACTACCAGGAGAACAGTGTGGGGGAAACCACCCCCATCATTCAATTATCTCCCACTGGGTCCCTCCTACAACATGTGAGAATTATGGGAGCTACAATCAAGATGAGATTTGGGTGGGGACACAGCCAAACCATATGCTCCTTAGTCCTGGGCAGACAGGGGTGATTGATCACCCTGGGGTCAGCTTCTTGGAGAGACAGGTAGAAATTCTAAGCAGAGGAAGCAGCGAGAGTGAGGGCACTCAAAACAGGAAATCACAGGGAGTGTAGGCAGCGGCGTGTGGTCGGGTGGCAGGGGGATGCCAGGAAACATGCGACTGAAAAGGAGGGTGGGAGATAGGAGACTGGCCTGGAAGCTGCAGGGAGGAGTTTGACCTGTTCTGTGGCAGGGAAGAGACCCTCAGGTGAATCCAACTGTTGAAGGACACCTTAGGGGGCACGCTTTTAGAACAAGGAATGCTGCAAGGAGGTCTCTGCTGCCAACAGCTGTGAATTCAGGAGTGCTAGGGGTGTTTCCCGAGACAGGAACTACTCCAGCAGAGTGAGGCCCATGGCCTCGGGGAGATGGTGCTCTTCGAGGTCATTCCAGGAGGAAAGAGCCAGCTGGGTCTGGCAGCTCATCCCACCATCTTCAGCCTCCAGCCCAGGCAGGGGAGTGAGACTGCAGCCTCTTCCAGCCTGCTGGAGCTCGGGAGCTGCCATCTTGCTTCTTCCTGTTTGAAGGCATTTCAGGAGAGGCTGGTGGAGGCCAGCAAAGTGTGCACAAAGGCCTCACTTCTGGCCATACCTCTGCCAGAGGGCAGCAGCTGTCTAGCTGCTGGAATCAGCCAGACCTGGTTTTGCTACTCCTTCACCCCTGAGTAGTCAGGCAACCCTGGGCCACTTGACATCATGGAGCTTTGGGTTCTGCATCTGTAACATGGGGATCAAAAGACTACTTACTTGCAGGGTTATCATGAGAAGTAAATGAAAGAATTCAGGAAAAGTACTTCTCTTAGATCCTGTTTGTTAATGGTGATCATATTGGCATTATTATAGTTATTACAAATATTACTACAATCATTACTCATTGCAATGATTAGTATTACTATTACTGCTATGATTTTTTTACTCACTACTATGATTGTTACTATTGTTACTGTGATTATTGCTCATTATTGCTCGTTGTTCACTATGACTATTATGATTAATACTCATTACTGATTGTTACTACTGTTACTATGATTATTACTCATTACTATGATTATTACTATTGTTACTATGATTATTGCTTTTTTCTCTGACTTATTACTATGATTATTGCTCATTACTATGATTATTACTCATTACTATGATGATGGATTACATCATAGTAATAGTAACCCATCATCATAGTAATGAGTAATAATCATAGTATGGTAGTAATAACACTGTAGGAGTAATGCTATATATACATAATATGTATATGTATTATATATAATATATAATACATATACATAATTATATATTATAATATACATAATATATGTATATATTATATGTATATATTATAGTGTATATACATATATGTGTGTTTACATATATACATATGTGTTTGCATGTATATATGTGTATAATACATAATATGTGTATGTATGTAATAGCTTAGTAATGAATAATCATAGATCATTTGTGATCATTTATCATAGCTGTTGGCAGCAGCTACTACCTTTATAATCATAATTACCATGATTATTATTACTCCTTACTACAGTTATTACTATAGGTGTGATGATTGTTATTCATTCCTATGATTTTTACTCCTTACTATAATTATTATGAAGGTGATAGCTTTGAGTGTTATTGCTTGTTACTACCATAATTACTAATTGTAGCCTGAACATAGAGCATTGCTCTTGGGTTGGGTTGTATGGATACTGTGACAACCATTTGTTCATATCATCGTCTTACTCTGTGTTCTCAGTGATCCTTGAGTTACTGCCAACAGATCATGAAAATGAATCACAGTAGCAGTGTCTCCCATACTTTTTCATAACACCTATAGAAAAGGACTCTGTGTTTGTGTCACCCTTGGGTAACAGGGAAGCCTCTAGTGATCTGGGGTGACATGGGCCCCGCTGAGCCATCCCAGGGCCTCAGGGCTCCATGTCTTGACACATCTGGGATCCGTTCATGACCGTGCTGGATACATGGGACTAGGAAGGCCCAGGCTGGAGGAGGCAGCCTTCTATGGCTGTGAGTATGGGAGGTTGGCCAGTGCCCCATGGGCCAGGTACCTATTTCTGGAGCAGAGTCCCCGGTGCCCAGCTAATCAGGCCTGTCTGTTTCCCTCCAGGTGTTAGAGGAGTCCAAATGCCTCGTGCGGAGCTTCCTGAAATCGGTGCTGGAAGACGTGAATGAGAAGGAATGCCTCATGCTCAAGCAGCTCTGGAGCTCCTCCAAAGGCCTGGACTCCCTCTTCAGCTACTTGCAGGACAAAATTTATGAAGTCTGAGGGGCCCCAGCTCACGGGCCCCAACTTCCAGCTCTGCCCTGTGTTTTGGAAACCAGAGCACAGTGTCTGCCCCGGCCAAGGAGTTTGTCAAGGTGTCTCTTTATACCTAGGGTTGTGTCCATTTCCTCGTGTCCTTTGGTTGCTCCTCATTGGTTTGATTTTGTGTAATGGATGGAAAATGCAGCATACTTGGCCTCCCCCACCTCCCTGCCCTACCTGGCCAGAGAGCTCTCCGGGGCTGTATCTTCCCAGGGCTCCGCCAAGCGCCGCTGTCCTTTCCCCACTTGCTGAAATGCACCATCACGGTCCAGGAAGGGGAAGACCACTTTCCCATTCTTCTGACTCAGGCTGTGTCTACACAGTGCCTCTGACTTGGAGACTTGGCCATCATGGCTCTCTCCGGTTGTATTTAGATCAGGTGTCAGAGGACGACCAATCTTAGGGAATTTCCAGACCAATGAGCAAAATGATTGTGCACACCTGGCTTCAGTTTCCTCTCCGATGCAAATCTGTGTGACTATTAGGGCTTGGTCTTAAAACCCAATTGAGTGATTTACAAACCCAGATATTGTACATTTAGAAATGTTTTGTTAAATATATATTTTTAAAACAATGTAAGTGGAAATTCTGATAATTTATGTGTATTATATGTAAAGCTAGTTTTGCAAAAACAAACTACTAGGGAAATGTTTTTTCTTTCCTTGGACTTATTTTATTTATTTATTTTTGTTTATACATTGCGATGTCTGTTGTTCACACAGATACTATTTTCATACTGCCCTGGACCAAATCCCACACAAGGTTCATGCCGTTTGGTGCATTCTAGCAATGAACCATGTAGAAATAAAGTTTAGAGAGATGCAAACAGAAGGATTTCTTTGGACAAAAGGAATAGCGCTGCACCTCTGTGTGAAATGGTTCTCAGCTGTAATAATAGAATACTAGTTCCTTAGGTTTGTCCGTAGAAGACATCTTGGGAGAGTTTTCTCTTCCCTGTGCTGTCTTTAAGGAGATAAAGGGCCCTCTCAGCCTGAACGATCCTGGAACAGACCCAGTCCCAAATTGTGTGATGTTGGGCAGGGGTGGGGATAGGCCCTACCTGGGAATAGCATATTGTCTAGAGTAAGACTTTTTCTCTGGGGCAAATGACTGAACTTGGATTCTGTAGTCTCTTGCTTCCATGTGATCAGTGATTTCTGGTATTGGCCTTCCAGGGGGTTGGGGAAGAGTTCCCACTCTGCTAAGCTGTCTGGAAGTCTGAATCTTTTCCCCCCAGAAGCTGAAGTGACCCATCTTTTTTCTAGTTTTTTTATGCACATAGGGAGCAATGACTAGGGATGAAATCTCCTTGCCCCAGTGCCCCCTGGGCTGCAAGGGGACTCCAACAGCTGTGTTAGACCATCAGACTCAAGTCCCTGGATTAACTACAGAGAAGGAGGCGTTGGGGGTTGTGGTTTTGAGTGGTGAGGAGAAAGGTATAAACCTCAAGTTGAGAGCAGACAAATGGAAGAGGTGTGTTCTGCATGAGGTTTAAACCATGGGTCAAGGACCCAGAGAAAGCTAGATTCTCAGATTCTCAGGATGGCGGGATTTTTTTTCCATTTCCATCACAGCCTGTGAGTATTCCTGAAGGCCTTTGGCCCTCCCCTTCTTCCCCTTTCCTGTTGGGCACCAGCCTTTCTTGGCCCTTCTTTGAAGAGAGTGGAATAAGGCAGCAAGAGGTGGGCACAGCTGGTGGAGGTGAGGCAGGCTCAGAAGACAGTCCTGGTGACAGTTCTCTAACTCTGTGTGGTCCTTTGTCTTCTCCAGGCAATCAGGTGCGCTGGGCAGGGCAGGTGGAATGTATTCATGGCCCTGAGCTTTGAGTTTCAAAAAACAGATTGATTGTCTAGATCAGATCTAGAGACATGGTCCTTTAAGCAATGACCTTCAAGTTTTATCTGGACTGCTGGTCCTTCTGATGACCTTGGTTCCCTCCCTGGAAAGCCTGTCTCCTTTAAGAGTTCATGAGGGTCAGGAAGGAGGGGAAACCTCTCCTTCAGCCAGAGGAGGATGGAATTGAAGTCCTGTACACCCTCCCTTTTGTCCGTGTAGAATCCTGTAAGGACAGTAGACCTGTCCTACAGGGAGTTACTGTAGGGAGACACCTGCTTTTGTCCAAATGCCTGTCATCACAACTCTGCCTGGATCTTATCGCCTCCTTTGAGAAAGTAAATGTGAACTTTCCAAACCCCTAAATGACCCTGGCTCTTATATATTGTGGCAGACTCTTATGTAGTGTGTCTTCACTACTGCTAAATTCTCGTTAAAAAGAGCCCCCTCTTTTCTGTTGAGCTTCTGATTGGGCACGGTTAGATTCAGCATCTGTCGAAGTGAGGTCAGGATTCTCCTTGGACAAGAAAGGGAATGTTTAGAAATTCCTTTAGATCGGAGTCCACCTTCGTTCCCTGCTTGAAAAAAGTAGAAATGCTTCAGCTTTGGATGTACTATCGAATCCAAACTTCTGAACATTTCAAGGATCTCTGATGATTAAGGTAGGAATGTGAAACCATTTCTAAGGTGGAATTCTTGCTGTTAATTCACAGGTCCTGGGTGTAACGGGAGTGGTGAAAGCCTGTATTTTGGTGGTTTGCATACAGTCAGTTCCACCAATTGGGTGAAAGCAGGTGAAATCTGTTTGCTGCAGGGTGGACTGAATTTTTCACTTTCTGGGTAGTTGTTTTGATAATGTGTGGGTGAATTCCAGGTAACTTACAGCAAATCGATCTGAGATGAAAAATACGAGACCTCTGGTTGTGTCAGGGTTTGTCATAATAGCTTTCCTGAAATAGGGCTCAGACTTTCATTTTTGCTCTTCCACCCCAGGGCCACCTCTCTATCTGTGGGATCCTTTCTCCCCTCTCTCTACCATTTTCCCCTACCTTCCCCCATAAGTCACTCCCAAGAGCCTGGGCAGGTCTTTGAGGAATTGTGGCTCGTTTTGGCAGCCCTGTCCTGCAGTTACCTTTGGGTTTGGAAGAATCACTGTGGGTGGGCAATTGAGGGCACCTCTTTAGTCAGGGACTTTTCTGGCAATCCACTCCCTCCCATCCTGTTAGCCATGCAGTGGAACTCTCCTTCCCTCTCTGCCCCAACCCCGATGATGGCTCACTCTCAGCATCTTATGGGACCATCTGAGTTCACAACCCTATTCCGAGAGGACTTTGTGCAGAACTTTTGTTAAGGTGGTCAGACCTTCCTCACCATTTGGAAGACACAGCCTAATGCTGATGTACTTACGTGCCCCTTCCAGCATAGAAATAATGTCTGTGGGTAACAGCCTTCAAAATCACTAAGAATGACATGGGGATAGCTATGAGAAAGTAGTAGAGAATTGATTTAAAATATCATTCTTGTTTGGTATAGATTAAACTAGGAAATGTTCTCTCTGAAGCATGAAAATGTTTTTCCCATGTGAAGTTTAGTATAAGGATGGAAAAATAATAATCACAATAGACTTTGAACAATGCAACTGTATCTCTGAATATCCACATTTAAAAATAGCCTTCACTGAATGCTGAATTGCATTTCCCATTAACTGTTGGTTTTAAAAATTTTGTAAACTTTTTTTTTTAATTTGGAATTTAGTCACATCCATGAAATTTTCCAATCTAGTTTCTGTGGAAATTTTTTAACAGAGAGAAACAAATATAAACATCTTCAAATCTTCCTAAGTGAATATTTAAAATGCAGAATTGCTTATCTTCTGTTTTTCTGTATTCAGATACTTAGATCTGTTGTATATATTAGTCTAGACACTCTCACTAACATACACAGTATTTAAGACTCTAAATGAGATTTCTTAAGTATTTTATTTTATTCTCTGTAAATGGTTTTGTATAATCTTTAAAAATCTACACTTTGCCTTTGTAGATATTTAAGGGAAACCATTTGGGGTTGTCTTGCATGTATATTTTTGTTGTAGATAAGTGTTGCTTAGTTATTTCTGCGAATTTTGGTTGAAATGCTTACAGACTTTAATACAGTATATATTTTCAAAATATAAACTTTTATATTTCTGTGATAAGTTAGGATATGCGTTTTAGGCAATATTTTTCATTAGTATCACTTGTTCTTTCGAAAAATAGCATACTGGTTTGGTGCCAATTTTTTTTCATTAGAATATAATGCTCTTATATTGTTGGAGAGCAGGTTAATCTTTTTTTGAAGTAATTGCGTTTGAAGTATAATTTCAAAATGTATTGAATTTGTGAATAAGCCTTACCATTAGGATCAGTAAATTTTTCAACTTTGCAACTACATAAGTAGTTTAAGATCTCCCCATAAATTCTCACTGTGTGGCAGTTGATGGAGTTTGTGAACAGAGCCTTAAGCTTGTTGCAAAAAAATTTAAAAAGGGTAATACGGGTTGTTTCCTCCATGCAATGTAAGCCGTGCTGATGGACTGAATACAGTCTGTTAATTCATGGCTAATCTGAAGAGTTTGATTGAGTTGATGGCGGCAGGGACCAGATAGACACCTTGGTGATTGTCTTTGGCCTTAAGAATGGACCAAGGACAGGTTTTCCAGAGTCACCTTCATACTGTAAACATGGTTTAGACACGGTCGTAGGGAAGGCTGCTGGTCCATCATTTGTTCTGGACAAATGGCATTTCCTGCTCCTGACCCTGGCAGTTGACCCCAGATTTCCTTGTAGATGACTTGGAAACGTCCATTCTGGGTAAGCTCAGCACTGCTTGAGAGATGTTAACAAAGTTTACCTATGAGTCTTACTGTGTAGACAATCTGAAGTCAATTTTAGTTACACAATCAGCATTCCCATGTGTCCTCAGTGTCTTATCAATGAACTATGTGTATCAAGCCATACTAAACTGGAGTTTAGCAGGACAAAGGCAAACTAGATGTAGAACATAACGTATCAGCTGAATATGTCTATCCAGGACTGTTTTTCTAGAGCATAAATCATGGAGCTCCTTGGCAGTGCATCCACGGTGTTTGGGGTTTAATAAAACCAACTAGAATTTGGACTTAGAAAGAAATTATTATTCCTTTTGGTTGTCTGCACTAAGGTAATCCAGGGCTTTCATATGTCTAAAATCAAGTTATTTGGTTCATCTCTGGTACATATTTATAAAGTCAACTTATCGGCCATTAAGATGGAGATTTGCTTTAAATTTTTGCAGTGTGTGTGGCAGTCAGAAAAACCCATATCTAGTTTTCAACTTCAAGTCTGGCATTTTTATGGCTTAACCTTTTCTCATTGATCCAACATCTAGCCTGATCTGGATCTCTTATATCTAGCCTGATGCTGGAGCTCTTGAAGCTGACTCTTAGAAGTTTGGAATGTGTAGAGTTTCCCATCTAGTATTTAATTTGTCCCTGTGCCATTAGTCCCAGCTTGAAGTCATTTGCCAATGTCGATGTTGACAGGATTGTGACAATATTGCCTTTCATAAAACCGAGGACCAAAGAATTCCATTATTCTAACAAAGCCTGAGTTTCATAGATTGTGGGCACATCTAGACAGATATGTGCATGCTTGATGGTGCAGAGAAACTGCTTACTTCCACCAACCTCATGCTCCCCTTGGCTGGCCATACAGAGGGATTCGTTGTCATATTGAAAAGGCTCTGAAAGATGAGTTTCTAACTGAAGCTCACTATCTCAGGTTGGTGTTTCTGCTGTGTAGTCCCAAACCTGTATCCATAGCATAAAAGTGGAGGCCTGGTATTCCTCCAGGTTATCTGGCCAGTGTAGACTCCTCCATCTGAATATGAACCTCCAGGGTAAGAATTTTTCAGACATGTCTATACTGAACAGTAGGATCCTGCACTTGCCAAATGTCTGCCTCCTTTTGTTCTTCATTGACCCATTCTAATTCCTGTTAGGTGTGAGAAGAATTGTCTTCAGTTCTCTCTCCATTCTCATTCGTGATGAAATCATTGATCCATTGACCAGTTGAGAAATGATTGAAGAAGTGGTATTCTATTGGTAAGGCTTATTACCAAACTTCTGATAATGAAGCAGGCTACCAAAAACTTATCCAGCCCACCCTAGGAGTGTTTGGATTTGATCATGGATGTAGCATACACCAAAATCCACCGAGACCTTTGCAAAATTAGGCTACTTGTTTTATTTTGCCAGATTATCATGGGAGAGTCTTTAACTAGTTCTGAATATTTGTAAGTCTGAGTACTTCATAGAATTATAAAGCAGGTACAGCTGACCCCTTCTCACCATGCTGTAAATATTTACTGAGACTGGGTGCAGTTCTGAGGGATAATAATCTTCTGATTTATCAAATGCTGACTGTCTAGAGCAAATTGTACACTCTCTTTGTGAATGGTCCTGTAACGTGTATGAACACATTTCTGGGTGCCTTAGAAGTTGTATTTTTCATGTGTGCTAATATGCAGTATTTATACATTGTGAGAAGCTGCTTTGAATAAAAAGGTTGAAACTTCATCTGCATTTGCTTGTGTTCCCCCTTTTGCAGGCTGCACATAAAGTTCGTGAGTAGATTCTGTGGTTTCTGAACAGGGAGGTTTTGGGGGCCTTCTAGGGGCACCTGAATTTGGTGCCTCTGCTCCCTAGAAACTACCCACATTTGGCCAGGAGGCCTCAGTTATTCAGGAAGGCAGTAACTAGGTGGGAGCAACAACTTGATGCCAGAGGACCCCAAAACTGGGGGGCACAGGAGTGATTTTTCAGGGGGTTAATATCAGCATTTACCCCTTCCCTGATACTTCCCGAATGTTTCCTTGTACCAGGGACTCCCTCCTCAACTAGAGATAAACCTCTCTGGAGCTCGAGCTTGGACAATCCCAGCTGCCATGCATGACTAACAGTGATATTTGTCACTATGGACTTAGACAAAGTTCTTTCACATACATACCGTCATTGCTTTGATCATCACAATATGGCTCTTAGGAGTGGCACCCTGGTAAGGACCCCTGGTTTCTAGGGCCTGGCCTCAGAAACATTGTGAGGGTTGCCGAAAACACTGTTAGGAAGTCTTTCAGGGATTTGTGGTGATAGGGGATTCTTGGAAAAGGATTTATACAAGGTCATCTATCCTTCCCTCCATCCATTCTATCAGTCTGTCAGTCCAGCATCCAACCATTCATTCATCCATCCATCTGCTCATCCATTAATCCATCTATCCTGTTTGTCCATCATCCAACCATCCATGCATCTGCCATTCTTCCATCCATCCATCCTATCCATCTATCTGTCCATCATCCATCCATCTGTCCATCACCCTTCTGTTCATCTCACCTGCCTGTCCATCCAACCATCTGTCCATCTGCCATACTTCCATCCACCCATCCTATCCATGTCCATCATTCTTCTGTTCGTTCATTTGTCCACCCATTCATTCATCCATCCATCCATCCATCCATCCTATCTATTCATCTGGCTGTCCATTATCCAACCATCCATCCTATCTGTTCATCTGTCTGTCGTCCAGCCATCTGTCTGCCATCCTTTTATTCATTTTATGACCCATATCCATCCGTCCGTCTACCCATCCACCCATCCATTCATCCATCTATCCTGTCCATTTGTCCATCATTCAACCATTCGTGCGTCTGCCATTCTTCCATCTATCCATCCATCCGTTTCTAGGTATCCATCTATCCATTATTCATCCATCATCCTTCTGTTCCTCCATCTGTCTACCCATTCTTCCATCCATCATGTCTATTCACCTATCATCCAACCATCTGTCCATCTGCCATCCTTCCATCCTTCCATCCTATCCATCCGTCTGTCCATCATCCAACCATCCATTCACCTGTGATTCTTCTATTCATCTATTTTTCCACCCATTTATTTATCTGTTCATCTGATAGTCCATAATCCAACTATCCGCCTATCTGTCATTCTTCCATCCATCCTATTTGCCCATCTGCCCATTGTCCATTCATCTGTCATCCTTTTACTCATCCATCCATCCGTCTATCGTCCTTCCATTCATCCATCCATTATCCTTCCATCCATCCATCCATCTGTTTGTTCATCCATTCTTCCATTCAATAATGGCTAATGGGCCTCCTGCTGTGTCTCAGGAGCTGCACAGGTGCTAGAGAATCATGAAATTACCCAGCCCCATTCATACAGGATCTTGGAGTCTGGTAATGTGAGAAAGGTGGGTAATCTGCCATGATTCTTGACATGTCTACAGTACGTTGCTGGAGAGAACATCTTACACAATCATGAACACTTAGAGTCTAGAAGATGGTGCCACATTAATTGTTCATATTCCCTACACTTTTCAGTCTGTGGGGAAGCCAGAATTGGATGGAGCTCAGGATTCTCCCTCTGCTGGCCTCCCTTTCCTTTTTGCTTTCTGTTCTTGGTGTTATTGTTTTGTGTGACTGTTTTCCCCTTCTCTAAAGTCCTGACTCCATCCTAAGTAGTGAAGGTCAAAGCTGAGGAGTCCTTTGCTCCTAGCTTCTTATGGCCCTTCCAATAGATTGGATGAGGTCTTTTTGATGTTTCAGAGTATAACATCTATAAGACAAACCATCCTTATTTCAGTTATCTCTCATTTGCTAGCTTTGATGTGACATTATGCTGAAAGAACCCCTCCCACAATAGGGGAGATGAAAGTTAAGAACAAAGAGAGTGAAGTGGGCTGAGACCCCACATCCATCATATATATCAGCAATTAAATGATCAAGCAGTATACTGAATAAGAAGTAATGGAGTGCAATCATAAAAGCAACTTGATTTGCCTCTCACCGTCCCTTTAAGTCTGTTTAATGGATGTAGTCCTTCCCTAACACTGAATGAAATCTTGGTGGGTTGCAGGACCTTTCTCTCATTCATAGGTAAGAGTTCCTAGTCACAAACACAGTCTCAATTCAGTAATCAAAAATGACCATTTTCCACATAAGAATCATTGCTCCCAACTTCATTCAAAATGATGACTTGGTTCATGCTTTCTGATCCTTGCTGCCTTTTCTGCATTGGGAAAAGCAGGAAAGATCTTCTGTGACTGGTGCTGTTGACAGGTGGGACTTTTCATTCTCTGGGCCTCATAGGTGTTTATACCTGACTCTCTGACAAAGGGAACTTGCATGAGGTTTTAGTGACCTTCCTCAGTTGATGGTGGGCAGTCCCCTATAATTGCCAGATGAACCCTATGTCATCAGCCCCTTATTCCTTCAGCTCCTAGGGTCTGGTTGTCCACTGTCAGCTTTTCCAGTTCATCTCTGTTGGCCCCTTTAGGGCAAGACAGTACCCAGACCAGTTCTTTGCCATGCCACACCACATGTGGCCACACCACATGTGGCTCATGGGAAATACTCATGCATCCTCTGCCCAAACTGATGCAAGGGATGCAGGCTTCTTCCAGCACTGCAGCAGCTACCTCACTAGAGGGGTAGCAAGTCAGCCTCAATCTCTTGCTCATTAAATTTCTCAGGCATGAGTCAGACACCAATCCGCTATGTCCTCCAAGTTTTGGGAGGTATATCCATCTGCCATCTTTCCATCCTTCCATCCTATCCATCCTATTCATTCCTGCTTTTCCCAATGCAGAAAAGGCCCCATTCTTCAACCTGAGATGAAGGGGGAGACCCCTTTTCTTGCTTTCTGTGTGTGTGTGTGTGTATAACAGTGGGTAGCACAGTTATCTCTAATGGAATCCTCTTAACAAACCCTTCTTAATAAATGTAAGATACACAAATGACATCTAGAAATTACCCCGGCATTAGAAAGTGGTGATTTCAATGTGGTGGCATTCTCCATATGAGAGACACGCTGTAGGACTTTGTGGGCTGTGACAATGACTTGAGCTTTCACTCCAAATGAGATGGGAGACCCTGGAGGGTTCAGAGAGAAGTGCCTGTGCTGACTTGTGTTTTAACAAATTTCCTCCATGTAAGTAGACAAAAGCCAGTGATGGCAGGAGCAAGGTCAGTAACATGAGACTCTTGGGATTGTCTACCAGTACTTCGACAGAGGCTTGAATTTAATCAGAGGTGAGGTGGTTGAGGTGGTGAGAAGGAGCAAAAACCTGAGTCAATTTTGTTATTTATTTATTTATTTATTTATTTTTTATTATACTTTAAGTTCTAGGGTATATGTGCATAACGTGCAGGTTTGTTATATATATATATATATACTTGTGCCATGTTGGTGTGCTGCACCCATCAACTCGTCAGCACCCATCAACTCGTCATTTACATCAGGTATAACTCCCAAGGCAATCCCTCCCCCCTCCCCACTCCCCATTATAGGCCCCGGTGTGTGATGTTCCCCTTCCTGAGTCCAAGTGATCTCATTGTTCAGTTCCCACCTATGAGTGAGAACATGTGGTGTTTGGTTTTTTGTTCTTGCGATAGTTTGCTGAGAATGATGGTTTCCAGCTGCATCCATGTCCCTACAAAGGACACAAACTCATCCTTTTTTATGGCTGCATGGTATTCCATGGTGTATATGTGCCACATTTTCTTAATCCAGTCTGTCACTGATGGACATTTGGGTTGATTCCAAGTCTTTGCTATTGTGAATAGTGCGGCAATGAACATACGTGTGCATGTGTCTTTATAGCAGCATGATTTGTAATCCTTTGGACATATACCCAGTAATGGGATGGCTGGGTCATATGGTACTTCTAGTTCTAGATCCTTGAGGAATCGCCATACTGTTTTCCATAATGGTTGAACTAGTTTACAATCCCACCAACAGTGTAAAATTGTTCCTATTTCTCCACATCCTCTCCAACACCTGTTGTTTCCTGACTTTTTAATGATTGCCATTCTAACTGGTGTGAGGTGGTATCTCATTGTAGTTTTGATTTGCATTTCTCTGATGGCCAGTGATGACGAGCATTTTTTCATGTGTCTGTTGGCTGTATGCATGTCTTCTTTTGAGAAATGTCTGTTCATATCCTTTGCCCACTTTTTGATGGGGTTGTTTGTTTTTTTCTTGTAAATTTGTTTGAGTTCTTTGTAGGTTCTGGATATTAGCCCTTTGTCAGATGAGTAGATTGCAAAAATTTTCTCCCATTCTGTAGGTTGCCGGTTCACTCTGATGGTAGTTTCTTTTGCTGTGCAGAAGCTCTTTAGTTTAATTAGATCCCATTTGTCAATTTTGGCTTTT
Source organism: Piliocolobus tephrosceles (assembly GCF_002776525.5). Classification (NCBI taxonomy): domain Eukaryota; kingdom Metazoa; phylum Chordata; class Mammalia; order Primates; family Cercopithecidae; genus Piliocolobus; species Piliocolobus tephrosceles. Next base: position 65,305,970 of record NC_045450.1, on the reverse strand, counting down.
GTTGCCATTGCTTTTGGTGTTTTAGACATTGTAAGTCCTTGTAAGTCCTTGCCCATGCCTGTGTCCTGAATGGTATTACCTAGGTTTTCTTCTAGGGTTTTTATGGTATAAGGTCTAACATTTAAGTCTCTAATCCATCTTGAATTTATTTTCGTATAAGGAGTAAGGAAAGGATCCTGTTTCAGCTTTCTACTTACGGCTAGCTAATTTTCCCAGCACCATTTATTAAATAGGGAATCCTTTCCCCATTTCTTGTTTTTCTCAGGTTTGTCAAAGATCAGATGGCTGTAGATGTGTGGTATTATTTCTGAGGACTCTGTTCTGTTCCATTGGTCTATATCTCTGTTTTGGTACCAGTACCATGCTGTTTTGGTTACTGTAGCCTTGTAGTATAGTTTGAAGTCAGGTAGTGTGATGCCTCCAGCTTTGTTCTTTGGACTTAGGATTGTCTTGGCAATGCGGGCGCTTTTTTGGTTCCATGTGAACTTTAAAGCAATTTTTTCCAATTCTGTGAAGAAACTCATTGGTAGCTTGATGGGGATGGCACTGAATCTATAAATTACCTTGGGCAGTATGGCCATTTTCACGATATTGATTCTTCCTATCCATGAGCATGGTATGTTATTCCATTTGTTTGTGTCCTCTTTTATTTCACTGAGCAGTGGTTTGTAGTTCTCCTTGAAGAGGTCCTTTACATCCCTTTTAAGTTGGATTCCTAGGTATTTTATTCTCTTTGAAGCAATTGTGAATGGAAGTTCATTCCTGATTTGGCTCTCTGTCTGTGACTGGTGTATAAGAATGCTTGTGATTTTTGCACATTAATTTTGTATCCTGAGACTTTGCTGAAGTTGCTTATCAGCTTAAGGAGATTTTGGGCTGAGATGATGGGGTTTTCTAAATATACAATCATGTCATCTGCAAACAGGGACAATTCGACTACTTCTTTTCCTAACTGAATACCCTTGATTTCTTTCTCTTGCCTGATTGCCCTAGCCAGAATTTCCAACACTATGTTGAATAGGAGTGGTGAGAGAGAGCATCCCTGTCTTGTGCCAGTTTTCAAAGGGAATGCTTCCAGTTTTTGCCCATTCAATATGATATTGGCTGTGGGTTTGTCATAAATAGCTCTTATTATTTTGAGATACGTTCCATCAATACCGAATTTATTGAGAGTTTTTAGCACGAAGGGCTGTTGAATTTTGTCAAAGGCCTTTTCTGCATCTATTGAGATAATCATGTGGTTTTTGTCTTTGGTTCTGTTTATATGCTGGATTACGTTTATTGATTTGCGAATGTTGAACCAGCCTTGCATCCCAGGGATGAAGCCCACTTGATCATGGTGGATAAGCTTTTTGATGTGCAGCTGGATTCAGTTTGCCAGTATTTTATTGAGGATTTTTGCATCGATGTTCATCAGGGATATCGGCCTAAAATTCTCTTTTTTTGTTGTGTCTCTGCCAGGCTTTGGTATCAGGATGATATTGGCCTCATAAAATGAGTTAGGGAGGATTCTATTGATTGGAATAGTTTCTGAAGGAATGGTACCAGCTCCTTCTTGTACCTCTGGTAGAATTCAGCTGTGAATCCATCTGGTCCTGGACTTTTTTTGGTTGGTAGGCTATTAATTATTGCCTCAACTTCAGAGCCTGCTATTGGTCTATTCAGGGATTCAACTTCTTCCTGGTTTAGTCTTGGGAGAGTGTAAGTGTCCAGGAAATTATCCATTTCTTCTAGATTTTCTAGTTTATTTGCCTAGTGGTGTTTATAGTATTCTCTGATGGTAGTTTGTATTTCTGTGGGGTCAGTGGTGATATCCCATTCATCATTTTTTATTGCATCTATTTGATTCTTCTCTCTTTTCTTCTTTATTAGTCTTGCTAGCAGTCTATCAATTTTGTTGATCTTTTCAAAAAACCAACTCCTGGATTCATTGATTTTTTGGAGGGTTTTTTGTGTCTCTATCTCCTTCAGTTCTGCTCTGATCTTAGTTATTTCTTGCCTTCTGCTAGCTTTTGAATGTGTTTGCTCTTGCTTCTCTAGTTCTTTTAATTGTGATGTGAGAGTATCAATTTTAGATCTTTCCAGCTTTCTCTTGTGGGCATTTAGTGCTATAAATTTCCCTCTACACACTGCTTTAAATGTGTCCCAGAGATTCTGGTATGTTGTATCTGTGTTCTCATTGGTTTCAAAGAACATCTTTATTTCTGCCTTCATTTTGTTATGTACCCAGTAGTCATTCAGGAGCAGGTTGTTCAGTTTCCATGTAGTTGAGTGGTTTTGATTGAGTTTCTTAGTCCTGAGTTCTAGTTTGATTGCACTGTGGTCTGAGAGACAGTTTGTTATAATTTCTGTTCTTTTACATTTGCTAAGGAGTGCTTTACTTCCAATTATGTGGTCAATTTTGGAATAAGTGCGATGTGGTGCTGAGAAGAATGTATATTCTGTTGATTTGGGGTGGAGAGTTCTGTAGATGTCTATTAGGTCTGCCTGGTGCAGAGATGAGTTCAATTCCTGGATATCCTTGTTAACTTTCTGTCTCATTGATCTGTCTAATGTTGACAGTGGAGTGTTGAAGTCTCCCATTATTATTGTATGGGAGTCTAAGTCTCTTTGTACGTCCCTAAGGATTTGCTTTATGAATCTGGGTGCTCCTGTATTGGGTGCATATATATTTAGGATAGTTAGCTCTTCCTGTTGAATTGATCCCTTTACCATTATGTAATGGCCTTCTTTGTCTCTTTTGATCTTTGATGGTTTAAAGTCTATTTTATCAGAGACTAGGATTGCAACCCCTGCTTTTTTTTGTTCTCCATTTGCTTGGTAGATCTTCCTCCATCCCTTTATTTTGAGCCTATGTATGTCTCTGCATGTGAGATGGGTCTCCTGAATACAGCAGACTGATGGGTCTTGACTCTTTATCCAGTTTGCCAGTCTGTGTCTTTTAATTGGAGCATTTAGTCCATTTACATTTAAGGTTAATATTGTTATGTGTGAACTTGATCCTGCCATTATGATATTAACTGGTTATTTTGCTCATTAGTTGATGCAGTTTCTTCCTAGCCTCGATGGTCTTTACATTTTGGCATATTTTTGCAATGGCTGGTACCGGTTGTTCTTTTCCATGTTTAGGGCTTCCTTCAGGGTCTCTTGTAAGGCAGGCCTGGTGGTGACAAAATCTCTAAGCATTTGCTTATCTGTAAAGGATTTTATTTCTCCTTCACTTATGAAACTTAGTTTGGCTGGATATGAAATTCTGGGTTTAAAATTCTTTTCTTTAAGAATGTTGAATATTGGCCCCCACTCTTTTCTGGCTTGTAGAGTTTCTGCTGAGAGATCTGCTGTTAGTCTGATGGCCTTCCCTTTGTGGGTAACCCGACCTTTCTCTCTGGCTGCCCTTAACAGTTTTTCCTTCATTTCAACTTTGGTGAATCTGACAATTATGTGTCTTAGAGTTGCTCTTCTCGAGGAGTATCTTTGTGTCATTCTCTGTATTTCCTGAATTTGAATGTTGGCCTGCCTTACTAGGTTGGGGAAGTTCTCCTGGATGATATCCTGAAGAGTGTTTTCCAACTTGGTTCCATTTTCCCCCTCACTTTCAGGCACCCCAATCAGATGTAGATTTGGTCTTTTCACATAATCCCATACTTCTTGAAGGCTTTCTTCATTTCTTTTTCCTTTTTTTTTTTTTAGACTTCTCTTCTCGCTTCCTTTCATTCATTTGATCCTCAATCGCTGATACTCTTTCTTCCAGTTGATTGAGTCAGTTACTGAAGCTTGTGCATTTGTCACGTATTTCTCGTGTCATGGTTTTTATCTCTGTCAGTTCATTTATGGCCTTCTCTGCATTGATTATTCTAGTTATCCATTCTTCCATTCTTTTTCAAGATTTTTATTTTCTTTGCACTGGGTACATAATTCCTCCTTTAGCTCTGAGAAGTTTGATGGACTGAAGCCTTCTTCTCTCAACTCATCAGTCATTCTCCGTCCAGCTTTCATCCGTTGCTGGTGATGAGCTGCGTTCCTTTGGAAGGGGAGATGTGCTCTTATTTTTTGAATTTCCAGCTTTTCTGCCCTGCTTTTTCCCCATCTTTGTGGTTTTGTCTGCCTTTGGTCTTTGATGATGGTGACATATTGATGGGGTTTTGGTGTGGGTGTCCTTCCTGTTTGTTGGTTTTCCTTCTAACAGTCAGGACCCTCAGCTGTAGGTCTGTTGGAGATTGCTTGAGGTCCACTCCAGACCCTGTTTGCCTGGGTGTCAGCAGCAGAGGCTGCAGAAGATAGAATATTGCTGAACAGCAAGTGTACCTGTCTGATTCTTGCTGTGGAAGCTTCGTCTCAGGGGTGTACCCTGCTGTGCGAGGTGGGGGTGTCGGTCTGCCCCTAGTGGGGGATGTCTCCCAGTTAGGCTACTCAGGTCAGGGACCCACTTGAGCAGGCAGGCTGTCTGTTCTCAGATCTCAACCTCCCTGTTGGGAGATCCACTGCTCTCTTCAAAGCTGTCAGACAGGGTCGTTTGCGTCTGCAGAGGTTTCTGCTGCTTTTTTTTTTTTTTTTTTTTTTTTTGCTTAGCTGTGCTCTGTCTCCAGAGGTAGAGTCTACAGAGACAGGCAGGCCTCCTTGAGCTGCTGTGGGCTCCACCCAGTTGAAGCTTCCCAGCGGCTTTGTTTACCTACTTAAGCCTCGGCAATGGCGGGCGCCCCTCCCAGAGCCTGGCTGCTGCCTTGCCATTAGTTTGCAGATTGCTGTGCTAGCAATGAGGGAGGCTCCGCGGGCGTGGGACACTACCGGCCACGTGTGGGATATAATCTCCTGGTGTGCCATTTGCTAAGACCCTTGGTAAAGTGCAGTATTGGGGTGGGAGTTACCCGATTTTCCAGGTGTTGTGTGTCTCAGTTTCCCTGGCTAGGAAAAGGGATTCCCTTCCCCCTTGCACTTCCCAGGTGAGGCGATGCCTCGCCCTGCTTCAGCTCTCGCTGGTCGGACTGCAGCAGCTGACCAGCACCAATTGTCCGGCACTCCCTAGTAAGATGAACTTGGTACCTCAGTTGAAAATGCAGAAATCACCCATCTTCTATGTCGCTCGCGCTGAGAGCTGGAGACTGGAGCTGTTCCTATTCAGCCATCTTGCTCCATGTCCCCCCTCCCCCCAGTCAATTTTGAAGGCAAAGATTTGCAAGTGGATGGGCTGTGGAGTCAGACAGAGAGAGGGGTCAAGGGTGAGCCTGGAACTTTGAGCCTGAGCAGCTGCAAAACTAGAATTGCCCATAACTGAGGCAGGAATGGCTCTGGGATTTGTGGGAGCAGTTCTAAGTGTGAGTGCCAGGAGCCCAGCTGAGACCTGGTGATATGATTTGACTCTGTGTCCCCACCCAAATCTCATGTCAAATTGTAATTCCCAATGTTGGGGGAGGGACCTGGTAGGAGGTGATTGGATTGTGGGGGCAGTTTTCCCTATGCTGTTCTCATGATAGCGAGTTCTTATGAGATCTGATGGCTTAAAAGTGTGTGGCACCTCCCCTGTTGCTCTCTCTCTCCTGCCGCCATGTGAAGAAGGTGCTTGCTTCCCTTTCACCTTCTGCCGTGATAGTAAATTTCCTGAGGCCTCTCAGTCATGCTTCCTGTTAAGCCTGCTGAACTGTGACTTAGTTAAATCTCTTTTCTTGATGAATTACCCAGTCTCAGGTAGTTCTTTATAGCAGTGTGAGGGTGGACTAATACACCTGATTATCACAGGTGCCAGGTGTCTGGCTTTGCTCAGCCTTTGAGATAACAACTGTGCCTGCCTCTAGGAACTTTTTGAAGGGTTAATGGAGTTACACACACCTGTATATATGTCTGTGTGTCTGTACATTTGTGAAATTATGTATATATAAAGTTTATTTAAGTATATAAATAGCATTGAAATCTAAAATTATAATGTATAATATAGAAAACAGTGATTGGCCTATAGTCATTTTTAATGATTAAATGAAATTTGCTTATGAGATTTATATATAAATGAGTATATATAGTATTTAGAACAGTTGCTAATATATATTCACTGTTTAATGATTAAATGAGATTTTCACATATGTGTATATATATTTGCAAGATCTTTTATATGAGTCGTGTAAATTAGATTACATGTCATTATTATACACAATTATTAGTATAGTTGTTGGCATATAGTCACTATTGAATGACTTAATGTGATTTTTGTATATGTGTGTGTTAGGTATATTAGATTTATACAAATATATGAAATATATATTTAAATAAGATTATATACATATATACATGAGATTTTGTATATAAAATGGTTAGAAGAATTTTGGGCACATTGTCACTCTTTAGTGATCAAATGAACTTTACACCTGTGCATGAGATTATATGTGTATTAGATTTATTTTAAAATCTGAGATTATATAAATAGATATATACATGCATACATATACAAATACATATGCGTGCATATCTTTAGGACAATTGCTAGCATGGTATTGCCACTTAACCAATAGTGACATGGGTTAACAGCAATGTTAACACTTATGCTGGCAAATGCCATGGGCAGGGCTTAGGGTACTCCAGGCAGTGAACTCAGCACAGGTGTCTTGCTCTGAACACATGCAGGCCTGGGCACAACCGAAGTGAGGCCCAGGAGAAAACTGGTCATGATGTGGTAAAGCCCCTCTGGTTTCCCAGAGAAGGATCTGCAAGCAGGGTCTTTGCGGGTAGCCAAGTGGAGCATTGTCCCCCTAGAGAAACTCCCTGATTGAGGGGCCATGGCATGCCCCTTCCTCTTCTGTGGCCCTCTGTGTCCTCATCTGTATGTGGGGGCTCCCACTACCTGTCTCAGGATTGGTGGGAAGATTGAATGAGTGTGTATGAGACTTGGTGTGCTTTCCCCCAGGGATTCCATAAAGCAGCCCCATTGGAAGCTCTTGCATTTGGAGATTTCCAGTGATGTTTCTACTTCATCATTCAATCCCTTCCTGGAAACATGGATGTGGTGGCACTGGACCGGGAGTGTGCCTAAGCTGGGCATGAAGCCAAGTCCAGAAGTTGGCATCCAAGATCAGACGACGTGACCAGGGCGCTCATCTGGAATGCCTGGCCAAGAGCCTGAATCCAGAACCCAGCAGCGGAATGAACAGTAGTCTCAAGAGCCACCATGGGGAGGTTCAAGATGAGGGCAGGAGCAGTATCCTGGGCACTTGTATAAGGCAACTGCTGTCTTGCCCAAGGATGAGAAGGAGGCTGTCCTTGATACCAGGTGAGTGGGAAACGCCAGTGTGTGCATGACCCTTGATAATTCCTCCACCGAGATTGTCAATTGGTGACAAATCTGGGGAGATTTTGCTGAGAGAAGTGGACAAAGAGAGCAAAGGCAAGAATGTTAGAAATTCTTAGGTTTTAGTACAAAGAGCATACTTTGAATCCAGATGACCTTGCATTGAAATCTCTGATTTGGCTTTGATGAATGACACGGTCTTGATTACGGTCACTTTAAGTACTCTGTTTGACGGGCACAATAACACCTACAACAGGTTGTTTTAAAACTTATGTGAGCCAAGTGTAGAAAATGCCCGGAAGAAGGGCTGGCTCGTAGTAGGTGACCCATAAGTGTTAATTCCCTGACATTCACCTTCTCCCCTTCCCCTTAAAAGCAATGGAAGCCTGGCTGAAGACTGGGGCAGGAGAGTTGGGAGTGAACTTGCACGCATAGAGAGTCTCTGAGACTCTGTCACTGGGGACTGACATCCAAGCTGGTGTAATTCAAGAAGTGCCAGGAGACCCCACCCACTCAGGAAATCACCACCAGCCAGATGGTGACTTGTGGGCTGTAACTTAATAACCTCCTGGATTAAGGGCCTTCACAATGATTGGTGGCTGTAGGATGGTTGGGGGGGTTCCACAGATTTAGCCACTGTGTGCAGAGAAGCACACATAGATAGAGCTCTCAGGGACAAGCTCGGCCGGCCAGGTCGAGAAGGCTGATCTTTGCAGTTTTCCTGCTGTTGTGGAGCATGGAGACCTGGGCTTTGCCAGGACAGATGGCAGGTGCATGCAGTCTCAAGGTGACAGAGGACCTGATGGGCTCCATCCTCACGGCACACACTGTGTCCAGCGTGCCACCTGTGCAGCCACCCTTATTTACACTTTCACTTCCAAAAAGAGACACATGAGCTGCTCTCACCACAATTTGGATGGTAACAAGCAGTTACTGGCAAAGAGGAGAAAATTCAGATGTTGTGGGCCAATCTTTGGTGGAAGAGATCTGTGGTTGATAATGTTTTTTCTTAGCTTGCGGTTGTGTCTTGAAGATTATATCTACTCTTGGCCACGTTTCCTGTTTGATTGTGGAGTCTTTTGGTCTCTCTTCTCCTCTGCCCTGTGTCTTGTGTCATTCATCATGTTGTCCTCAAGGTTACAGGCCTGGTGGAGCTGGGAGAGCTTGGCATTTGGAATCAAACAGACTCAGGTTCGAATTCTACCTCCACTACTGTGTGGAGTATTTTGATGCCATAGCCTCTTGGCTTCAGATTTCTTGTCTAGGTTTCTGTTGTTATTGTTGTTGTTTTAAGGATCATATATAATCCCTAAATGTATTTAATAGTATGCAGACATAGTATGAAATAATGTGCACTTATTTCAGGTTAGTTCCTTATTTATAAGGTATTTTTTATGCCCAATATCTCTCATTTTTTTTATTTTTATTTATTTTTTTGAGACAGAGTCTCGCTCTGTCACCCAGGCTGGAGTGCAGTGACATGATCTCAGCTCACTGCAAGCTCCGCCTCCTGGGTTCATGTCATTCTCCTGCCTCAGCCTCCTGAGTACCTGTAGGTGCCTGCCACCATGCCCAGCTAATTTTTTTTTGGTATTTTTGGTACAGATGGGGTTTCACCATTTTAGCGAGGATAGTCTCAATCTCCTGACCTTGTGATCCTCCTGCCTCGGTCTCCCAAAGTGCTGGGATTGCAGGTGTGAGCCACCGCACCTGGCTTTATAATAATAATAATAATTATTATTATTATTATTATTATTATTATTTTATACTTAAAGTTCTGGGTACATGTGCAGAACGTGCCGGTTTGTTACATAAGTATACATGTGCCTTGCTGGTTTGCTGCACTCCTCAACCCATCATCTACATTAAGTATTTCTCCTAATGTTATCCCTTCCCTAGCTCCCCACCCCCTGGTGTGTGTTGTTCCCCTCCCTGTGTCTGTGTGTTCTCATTGTTCAACTCCCACTTTTGAGTGAGAACATGCGGTATTTGTTTTCTGTTCCTGTGTTAGTTTGCTGAGAATGATGGTTTCCAGCTTCATCCATGTCTCTGCAAAGGACATGAACTCATCCTCTTTTATGGCTGCATAGTATTCTGTGGTGTATATGTGCGATGTTTTCTTTTTATGAGACAGGGTCTTGCTCTGTTGTCCAGGTTGGAGTGCAGTGGTGTAATCTCAGCTCACTGCAACTTCTGCTTCCAAGTCTCAAGCGATCCTGCCACTTCTGCCTCCTGAGTAACTGTGACTACAGATGCGTGCCGCCATGCTTGGCTAATTTTTAAAATTTTTTGTAGAGACGAGATCTCACTGTTTCTCCCAGGCTCTCAGTCTGTTTTAGTGCCTCCATTTGATAGGAGAGAAAACTGGGGCTCAAAGAGATGAAGTGACTTGCCCAAGGACACAGTGGTAAACAGCGGAGCATCAACTCTATTATTTATATTTCTGTTTGTTTTAAAAGTTTTAATTCTGAATTAATTTCAGAATTACAAAAAAGCTGCAAAAATAGTAGCAAAAATAATTCCACATACCCTTCACCCAAATCCCCTAAATGTCAATTTCTTGTGTAAGTGTGACCTAATTATAACAATTAGAAAGTTAACATTCACAACAATATTACAGTTTAATTATTCAAATGTTTCCAATTGTCCCATGAATGTCCTTTTTCTGGTCCAGAATGCAATCTAGGATCATGCATCACATTTACTTGTCACATCTTTTTAGTCGCCTTTAACGTGGAACACTTCCTTCACTTTTCTGAGATGTCCTTGACCTTGACATTTTAAGGAGACTTTACCAGGCCAGTGATATTTTGTAGAACATCCCTCAATTTGGGTTTGTCTGAACTTTCCTGATTATAAAATTCAGGCTATGCACTTTTGGCAAGGACATCACAAATGCGCTGTTATGTCTTTGTTAGTGCATCATATCTGGAGGCACTTGATGTCCATTTGTTCTTTTATTGGTGATGTTAACTTTAGCTTTTGGGTTTAGATTCCAAGGCTTCTACTTTTTCAACTGCCCTGTGTTACCCAGACACCGATCTCTGTGTACTGGACTCAAGCTGTTGGACTTGATAGTGTCATTAAAGCAATTGAAAATAATGTTAAATGATATTGTGACTCAGTATGCTGCTTTTAAACTGCGAGTTTAATTGACGGCAAAACCCAGCTCTGATGGTCTGAGTAAAGCCAGAGACGGGAAGAGGGCTCAGCATGTGATGGCAACTCAAGCTACTTTACTTGGGGCCGTTTTACTTGAATAGCCATTCAACCTTTGTGTTGCAGGGAAGGGGATTTAGGTGGCAGATGCTTGGGTTAGTGACATGCTGGACCCTGAGGGACTCCGAGTAATTTGAGTCCTCTAGGGTTGGTTTTCTTCAGGGGGCACTAGTGATTCTCTTCTGAGAGAGCATAGCATCCCCTTCACCAGCTGGGAGATCAGGGATGGCAATGGTGGTCAGAATGGATGAGTTCAGCAGAGTTTCACTGGGGCTTGGGGCAGGGATCAGCTTCTTCCTCGGGCCTGTGGGGCAAGAACTTAGACATGAGGGGTTTCTGGTCCCTTTGTGATGTTTCTGTTGTAATTTATCAGTGACTGTCATCTTTCTCTCTGCCAGGATTCTGGGGCTGGGCATCAATTGTCAGAATTATTTGTCATAATTAACTGTCAGAATTATTTTGTCAGGTCTGAAGATCTGTTAGCTGGCTCAGAAAGCAATTAATCCTATGTTTACTTGTTTTCTAACTAATGTATGTTACTTTTTAGAGCAGTTTTAAGTTTACAGAAAAATTGCGCGGATAGCACAGAGTTCTCATATACCGTCTTCCCCAAACCCCATACACTTTTCTCTATTATTAACATCTTGCATTAGTGTGGTATATTTGCAACAACTGATGAAACAATATTGGTTCATTAACATTACTAACGAAAGGCCATAGTTTACATGTTGGTCCACTCTGTGTTGTACAGCCTGTGGTTTTGACAAAGGTATAATGTCATGTATCCATCATTACAGTATCATACAGAATAGTTTCACTGCCCTGAAAATGTCTCCCATGCTCTAGCCATTCATCCTTACCTCTCTCCTCTGAAACCTCTGGCAACTAATTTTTTTTCTATTTCTATAGTTTTGCCTTTTCCAGAATTTCATATAGTTGAAATCAAAGAGTATGTAGCTTTTTCAGATTGGCCTATTTCACTGAGCAATAGGCATTTAAGTTTTTCCATGTCTTCTTTGTGACTTAACAATTTCTTTTTATTGTTGAATAATATTCTATTGTATGGGAGGCCAGTTGTGGTGGTACATGCCTGCAGTCCCAGCTACTCAGGAGGCTGAGGCAGGAGGATTGCTTGAGTCCAGGAGTTGAAGGATGCAGGGAGCTATGATTGCACCACTACCCTCCACCCTGGGTGACAGAGTGAGGCCCTGTTGTAGAAAAACAAAAAAAAAAAAAAAAAAAAGAAACTCTATCATATTGATGTGCCATAATTTTTTATCTATTCACTTACTGGATGATATGTTGGTTGCTTCTAGGTTTCAGTAATCATGAACAAAGCTGCGCATAAACATTCAAGTGCAACTTTTTGTATGAACATAAGTTTTCAACTCATTTGCTTAAATACCTTGGAGTACAGCTACTGGATACTATGACAGAACTATGTCTAGCTTTGGCTTTGTGAGACTGTTAAGTTATCTTCCAAAGTAGCTGCACCATTTTACGTTCCCACCAGCAATGAATGAGAATTCTTGTTGCTCCACATCCACATCAGCATGTGGTCTTGTCAGTGTTTTGGATTATCATCGTGGAGGCCATTTTTAAATTTTTATTACTATAGGGGAAGCTCTCTCCCCCTTCCCATGTTCCTACTTCTGCTCTTAGTGTAGGAACCCCCACCAATGACTCAGAAGTGCTGGCAAGACAACTTGTACTTCTCTCTACTCCTTGTTCAAGTTTCTCCATGGGAGATGGGGGTGTCCCTCGGATCAGTGAGAGCCCAACATGCACTAGGCCTTGTTGACTGGGTCCCAGAGACAAAATATCTATCTCTCCCCTGGGCTGGTGTGCACCCCTGGAGGGAGGGCTTCCATTCCTTAGCTTTTCTGCCTGAATAAGAGGAATAAGAAGAGGTGTACTTGGGAACGGAAGATAGACAAGAGGTCCCATGATATATTTTCTAGTCATGCTGTACAAGGGAGCTCAACTTGGAAGGTTGTGTACCCATTAATCAATCCTGAGATCCCAATTTTTACCCTTTATGTTTCCTAGCTGTGGAATGAGACAGGTTAGTTTCCCCCTCTTCTTCAACAATACCCACATCATCACCACCAATAGCAGCAACAACAATTGTTCCTAATACAGTTATAATATTATTAACACAGTGCAAACAACCAGCACCATTGTTGCCTATCTGTACTAAAATCAGGTCCCATGGTCAGTATACCATCTGTGCTAGATCATGATTCCTCACAATGAACCCAAGAGTTATGTATCATGGCCCCCAAGGAACTTGGCTCCAAGAGGTCACACAGCCAGATAATGTCAGAGTCATGCTTGGAAACCATCTCTAACTGAATCACAAGCCCATACCAGTTCTGCTGGAGGGCCTAGCTCAAGGTGAGATGGGATGGCCCGGTGCCTCAGAAGAAGTGAGGGAGAGTTTCTTTGTCTCCCTCTTCAGCCCACTGTCCACTTTCACTCAGGACTCACTCAGAATAGTTTTCCCTGTCAGTTTCTGAATTTGGTTGTTATCAAGGGACAGAGAGATAATCAATTGAGTACCTTCCATACCCTGGGTGCCAAACACTGAATTTTGTATCTGTTGTTTTGTTTAATTTTTATAATCAACCAGTTGGTTGGGGAATATTATGATCCTCATTTTACAGACAAGGAAACTGAATTTCAAAGAGCTTAAGTAACTTTTCCAAGTCCATTCCTAGTCTCAGCTAATAAATGGCAACTGCTGGGAATGGAGTATGGAGTCGTCTCGTTTGAAAAACCATGATCTTTACACTGGGTTTTCTCATACACTTTGGTCACAGGATCCTTTCATGCTCTTAAAAGTGATTGAACTGCAACCACTAAAGAGTTACCAGATTTAAGATCACCATTCCTGTCAACTTCCCCAATCAGACATCATGTGCCTTCTCATGCTAGGACACACCACCGAGAAAGCACCCTTGCAAATATTGTCTCACCTGGGTACAATCGTGCCTCTAAATTAAACTTCTAATGTCCAGGAAATACAGAGGACAGAGAAATATGTTAAACAAAACTCCATCAATGCAATTAGTCAAATCTAGAATGTGAAAAACCACACAAAATATTTCAGCATTTGGTTTTATTACCAAATGAATTTCAAAGAAAAAATTATCAGTGGGGCGAGAGTACCTAGGAGGCATATCTACCAATTGCCATATAAGGACTACTTTGGATCCCAATTTAAATAAAAAACTGTGTATGTGTGTGTGTGTGACAATCTGAAATACTGAAACAATGAATATTTCATGATATTAAGGAATTATTGTTAATTTTTAGGTGGTTAATAATACCATGGGTTTACTTTTAAAAATATTCTTATATTTAAAAAATAAATATAATTAAGAATTCATGAAAAAAAAGATTGAAGGACCCAAAGAGCTTTTATTTATATGAGTGGTATCTACAGATATTTAAGATATTAGAAGTTTAATGAAGAAATTTAAAAACATATTAAGTCACATAAATATAACAATAATAGGCCCGTTACATATTGATATGAGTAACATTTTTTTTTTTTTTTTTTTTGAGACGGAGTCTTGCTCTGTCGCCCAGGCTGGAGTGCAGTGGCCGGATATCAGCTCACTGCAAGCTCTGCCTAACATGAGTAACATTTTTATGAAAAACAACTGTAGTTTCCAAAATAAAAAAAGTAGTGAAAAGAGTGGCATTCTTTTGTATTTTTAAAAATCTTGTAAATGTCTGATGTAATAGACGACAGGTAAATTATATATCTGCTTCTGTGTTCAATCTACTGTGATATCACATATCATGTAGCTTCTGGAATATTCAGCCAGACACTCATGACAGTAAGAATCAGAAAAGCAAACAACACCTTAGTATTATTAATATGAAAATAGCTTGACTTCACGGACTCCCTGGAGGGGTCTTAGGGACCCCTAGAAGTTCCCAGAAAACACTTTGAGAACTTCTGCTCCACACCATGTGTCAACCAAGAGGGTGGTGTTGGACACACCACTTTTTGGGTTGCACTGGTTAGTGCTATGATCCTAGACTGGTAGACTGGCAGTTAGGTAGAAATGGTGTGTAGACTAGGCTTTTGACTCAAAAGAAACTCACAGATATGGCTGTTCCTGGTCCAAGATTCATTCACAAGGATTAAGAGAATCTGTGAGCTGGAGGAATGCTGATGATAAAAGAGAAAATATAAGACGTCTCAAAATCATCATCATGACTCCAAGATATTGAGCAACTGCAGAGTACTTTACTGATCATATTTCCCCCAAGTTTTAGATGAAGTAGGAGAACCCCAAATAAGTGATTTGCCACTGTCACACCTGTGTTGATGAGAAGAGTCAAGCTCCGTGAAATATTTGAAGAGATTTATTCTGAGCCAAGTATAAGTGACCCATGGCCCATGATACAGCCCTCAGGAGATCCTGAGAACATGTGCCCAAGGTGGTCGGGCTACAGCTTGGTTTTATACATTTTGGGAGGACATAAGACATCAATTAATGCATGTAAGCTGTACATTGGTTTGGTCCAGAATGGTGGAACAACTAGAAGTGAAAATGAGGGGGTGAGGGGGTGGGGTGGGATGGTGGTGGTTGGGAGCGGGTAGTTCCAGGTCATAGGTAGGTCAAAGATATTCTGATTGGCAGTTGACAGAAAGAGTTGAGTTACTGTCTAAAGACCTAGAATCAATAGAAAGGAATGTCTGAGTTAAATAAGGGGTTGTGAAGACCAGGCTTTTATCACTTAGTTGAAGCCTCCAGGTAGTAGGCTTCAGAGAGAATAGATGTACATGTTTCTTACCAGACTTAAAGAGTCTTTTCTATCAGTCTTAAG
Organism: Piliocolobus tephrosceles; assembly: GCF_002776525.5. NCBI lineage: Eukaryota > Metazoa > Chordata > Mammalia > Primates > Cercopithecidae > Piliocolobus > Piliocolobus tephrosceles. Next base: position 65,290,633 of record NC_045450.1, on the reverse strand, counting down.
GTTTGTGTTGATGTTAATACTGGTCAGCTGGGCCTGAATTCCAAAGGGAAGAGCATGTCCAACTCCCACTTCCCATCATAGCCTGCATTCATTTTTCAGGCTAACTTTAGAATGCCCTTGGCCAAGAGGAGGGGTCCATTCAGATGGCTGAGGGGCTTAGAATTTTATTTTTAGTTTACACCTGGTACACAGCTGAGATGGGCATGAGGCAGCAGGTGGGGAAATTTTCTGCCTAGGTACAACTTGGCTCCATCCCTTTACAGTCTCTGCTCCAGTCTTTGTTGGTGTGAATACTCAGCAAGTCATGAGATAAATGTATGAAAGTCATGGAATTGCAAGCTGTGACTCTAGCAAGATTCAGTTTAGGGGTTTTTCTATGGCATTCCCTATAGATAATTTTGAAAAATACCCAGAAACAGCTCCACGCCTGGAAAGGAAATGCCAAAACCAGCCTGATTAAGACTGAAACTCCAGATGTCATCGAATTTCTAAACATGTGCATTTCTTGGTGGGTGACAAGCAGTAGCCTGGGTGCTGACTCACCAGGCTGGGATCCAAGTGGCTGGGGTTGTTTACCACAAGAATGGTTCATCAGCTGGTTGCCATTGTGCCACTGCTGTGTTGGGTCTTCTCTGGGGCAGATGGTCCTCGCCGTTTCTGAAGGTCTACACTGAGGTCCACACTTCTTCATTTGAAGGACACATAGGGCATGCATATCTGGCTTTGGAGATCTTGGATGACAAATCAGCATCTCATCCTCTGTCCAATGAACCCATGGGGTTGGGACACAGAGTTGAAGGGGTGAAGTTCTGCATCTGACCTTCCATGAATCCTTTACCTTCCTATTGCTAAAGCATCATTGAATTTTAATCTTTCTCTCAGGCTCTTACATCCAGTTAATGACCAAGTCCTTTGAAACCTGCCTCTTCAGCATTGTTCTTATCTATCCCCTCCTCTCAGTCCTATCATGGAAGGTTCTTTCATTTTTTCTTCTGATTCTCTCTTCTAGCTGGTCACCTACCCTCCAGTCTAATCCAGCATTCCCTAAACTTTACCTTTTTGATTTTGTCCATATCTCTCTCCCATCTATAGTATTCAACCTTGCACATATGTTTGTTTACATTGACTTCATTATATAAAGTCTAACATTGTACTGTGTATATAAATACCTGTAAAACATATACACATAAATTTTCTAAAAACTTAGCTAGTAAAATAAACCTGTGCACAACATAAAGATATAAAATACTGTGAAATATCTCCATTTGGGAAACTCGAAATCCTTTCTTTACTCTGCAGCTGGGGTGGTCTTTTTATTTATTTTAAATTTTTTTATTATTAAAGGTTTTTATTTCAATAGCTTTAGGGATACAAGTGGTTTTTTGTTACGTGGATGAATTATACAGCAGTAAAGTCTGGCTTTCAGTGTACTCATCTCCTGAGTAGTGTGATGAATACTTGGGTATGCATCACACTACTACATTGTGCCCAAAAGGTGATTTTGTTTTATCCCTCACCCCCCTCCCACCCTTCCTCCTTCTGAGCCTTTAATGTGATTATACCACTTTACATGCTTTTGTGTACCCATAACTTAGCTCCCACTTATAAGTGAGAATATGCGGTATTTGGTTTCCCATTCCTGAGTTACTTCACTTAGGATAATGGCCTCCAGTCCCATCCAAGTTGCTGCAAAAGACATTATTTCACTCTTTTTTTAAATGGCTGAGTAGTTTTCCATGGTGTGTGTGTGTGTGTGTGTGTATACACCACTTTTATATGGTATATACATACATATGTATATCTATGCCATATTTTCTTTATCCACTCATCGGTTGATGGACATTTAAGTCGATTCCCTATTTTTGCTACTGTGCGCAGTGCTGTGATAAACATGTAAGTGCAGGTATCTTTTTTATATAATAGTTTATTTTCCTTTGAGTAGATACCCAGTAGTGGGATTGCTGGATCAAATAGCAAATCTACTTTCAGTTCTTTGAGAAATCCAGTAGTGGTCTTTTAAAAATGCAAATTTGAATACATTACTCTATGGATTATAATCCGTCAAAGGCTTTGTACCAAATTCAGTTTAAACACCATCCTGTATCTGAGCACTTGCCTTGCTTTCTGGCTGGGGCAGCTCTAGCAGCGTCTTGTACTGTTCCCTAGTTTTGTAGCCAGGTTGTTGAGGCAGCAGGTGGGGGAGCCAGGTAGTAGGCTTCAGAGAGAATAGATGTACACGTCTCTTATCAGACTTAAAGAGTCTTTTCTGCCTGTCTTAAGGTCTGTGTTGATGTTAATGCTGGTCAGCTGGGCCCGAATTCCAAAGGGAGGAGCATGCCTCTCCTGTTGCTCCAAATCACAGTTACTGTTAGGGTCTCCTCCCCTCTTGAGCCTGCATGGCCCACTTTTCTCCTGCCCAGGGGCTTCCTTGTCTCCAGGTGCGAGACACTGAGTGATCCACCTGGTGTTCCCACATGCCTAGTGCTTACACATCAGAAGTGCAGGAGTTAACCACCTATGGGGCAAATGTTGACAAATGCCTTACGGAAGCCTTGTATAAAGCCCCTGTCTTCCCTCCCTTAGACGGATGTTTCAGAGATGCAATCTTTCTCACGTTCTCTGCAAAGATGCCTGGTAAAGCCAAAGAGATCACCTTGTCACCAAGTCATGACCAGTTGGGTAATGACTTCCTTCTATTTACTCCCAGTGCTTCCCGTACTTACTCCCCCTTTCCCTCACTTCTACTTCCCAGAGATTGCACTCCCTGATAAGCTTTAGCCTCGGGCTCAGTTTCCTAGGGAACCACGGACTAAAAGAGGTTCTCATTTTGATGTCTTCATAGACTTAATCTCTTCTCATGATGTCACTCCTTCTTCTCCCTGTACCCAATGTTCCAACTTCTACAATCTACTCTTGGTTTCCCCTACCAGCAAGCAGTCTCATTCCTTTGTCCACACTGTGTCCTTGTCTTCAAAACCTATTAATACCTATTCTTCTATCAGACTTAACTCAGGGATCAACCCCCTCCCCCACCACCAGGAGCCACCCCGATCCTCCTCCCTTCTCCACATAGAATTGATCATTCCACTTCTTCACCCTGTTGTAATTTTCCAGAGTTCTCTGATAGCAGCTCCACTTGGTGCTTCATTGCATGTGCTTATTGATGCTCAAATATAAGTTCCACAAGAGAAGAGATTTTTCGCATTTTGTACATTTTTGTGCCCATTTTTGGAATAAATGAGTATCTGACCCTTTCAGCTATGTGACTGTTTTGCACGTCACAGTGTCTCCAATTGCCATCCTAGGGTCATCATAGGGTGTACAGAGCAGAAACTCAATACGTATTTGATGAATGCATGAATGAAATTTAGTCTAAATCATTGAGCATGTATTGAACAATCATTGAGCAGAGATGCACCCCTCATGCTAACCATTTGCCTCAACAATGCACAAAGTTTCTCACAAAAAGCAGCCAGATGCTGTGGATGAGTCATTTCAAAACCAACCCGGTACTAAGAAGACAACCGCAAGCTTTGAGCTGCAGCGTGGCTGGCCAGAAGCTTGATCTTCTGAATGTGAGTCCCAGCTGGGAAGCACAAACTATTGTGTTCACCCCAGGAGTCAGAAATATCTGGGCCTGTCTAGAAGATGATGGGGTGGCCTCATGGAGGTTCTTTGCTCAGGGCCTTCTGGGACATAAACATTCTGAAGGAAGATTGAATCCAGGCCAAAAGCTTGCTCCAAGAACAGAGGTCCATGTCTGAGGAATGCACATCCCCACTGAACTCCCCCTAGAGCAAGGCAGCTATGGTAAAACCTGAGCACAGAACCAAAGAGCTGCTTCATATCAAAACTTGGTGAGGCACCGCAAGCACAGAACCATGGTGTTTTTTAACAAGGGAAACAGGATGTAGCCTGAGTGGGGATAGGTACTTTCCCACCTGGGGTGGTTGTTGGAGCCCAGGATGGCATCAAGCTAGAGGACATAGTGCAGTGCAGTGGGGCTTTGGGAACAGCAATGGATGCTCCCACAGAGAGATGGCACTGGAGCTGGCAAGCAGGAATATATGGCAGGCTCCATGGAATACCCGAAAGGGGCTTGTTCTTGAGCTGATGTACAATGCCCCCGGTAGTATATCATAAGGATAATGGGAAGATTAAGTCAGAGAAGGAAAGCTTTGGTATTGGTATTGCTATTTTATATTTTATTGTTGTGTCAAATGACCCTTGGTTCTGACATGTATGTTAACCATTGATAATTGATTTAATTATATAATTTATGTAAAGTCTTAACCCAATGTCTGTACATAGTAAGTGCTCAATTGCTTTTAACTATTATTATTATTATTAGTGAAGGAGATGGTACTAGTTCATCCAGGCTGCTATAACAAAATACCATAAACTGGGTAGCCTATAAGCAACTGAAACCCATTTCTCATAGTTCTAGAGGCTGGGAAGTCGAAGATCAAGGCACCAATAGATTTTATGTCTGGTGAGAGCCTACTTTCTCAGATGGTACCTTCTCACTATGTCTTCACATAGTGGAAGGAGCAGGGAACCCTCTCAGGCCTGTTTTATAAGGGCACTGATTCCATTCATGGAGGATGTGCCCTCATAACCTAATAATCTCCTAAAGGCCTTACCTCCTAATACCATCACCTTGGCAGTTAGGTTTCGACATAGGAATTTTAGGGGAACACAAAAATTCAGACCATAGCATCAGGGTCAGGGATAGAGAAATGCCTTTTGATTACAATTGCTCTGACCCCTGTTTTCATCTCTGGACTAATAATAGGGCCAGGGATCACATGGGTAATGTTTAAAAACATGCGTTGAAATTATTATAAAAGAAAGAGAGAGAGAGACTCAGAATAGAGACTTTCAGATTCTAGTTTCCATCTTGGTTCTACCCACATGGATTGAGTGTCACCATATGCTCCTGGGCTATGAACTCTTGGCTTGCCCTTGTACTTAATCCTCATGGAATTTTTCTGAGGCACAATTTTTCCCTGTGAAAGATAGGGAAACTGAGGCTTGAGTACTGGAAGGTGACTAGTCAGTCTTGCTCTCCTGTGAAATATAGGGAAACTGGCGGGGCACGGTATCTCAAGCCTGTAATCCCAGCACTTTGGGAAGCTGGGGTGGGTGGATCACCTGAGGTCGGCAGTTTGAGACCACCCTGACCACATGGAGAAACCCCATCTCTATTAAAAATACAAAATTAGCCAGGCATGGTGGTGCATGCCTGTAATCCCAGCTACTTGGGAGGCTGAGGTAGGAGAATCGCTTGAATCTGGGAGGCAGAGTTTGCAGTGAGCCGAGATCATGCCATTGTACTCCAGCGTGGGCAACAAGAGCGAAACTCCATCTCAAAAAAATAAATAAATAAATAAAAAGAAATACACGGAAACTGAGGGTCGGGGACTGGAAGACACCTGGTAAGCCTTTCTCTCCTTTTGTAAGAGAGGATGAAATGAAGACTCACCTGGGTAAAGTAACTTGCTGAAGGTTTTGCTTACCTTATAGTTGAAGGAACTGAGATACAGGAAGCTTAAGATGCTAGTCTGAGATCTTAGGCTGGTTAGAACCAGCAGCTAGTGTCAACATTTGAACCTTCTCACTGACTTCAAATCACTTTATACCCCACGGTCCTGTCTCAGGCATGAAAAATGCCTGGAGTGTCCTGGCCCCCAGTGGGATGGGAACAAAAATGGAGGCAAAGTGGGTTTGGATCTGCCCTCCCATCTGTGTCCCTGGCTTTCAGAAGAACGTCCCAGTCCAGCCTAGGGGAAAGATGCTCGGTGAGCTGGAGAACTGATTTGGCTGAATGTTCTAAATTTAGAAGGGGACTTGGATGTACCCTCAGTGGCTTTTGACTGGAGCCCAAAGTTGAAGCCTGTTGGTGTTTTTCCTCTTTGGTTTCCCTGCGGGGCAGGAAAGCTGCTCTCTTTCTCAGGTTCCTAAGGGCTCAGCCACCAGCGCCAGGTTTATAAATACCCTCTCCCTTCCCTGGCAGCTCTCACCCCAGCAGATCGTTGGTGATTTCAGGATTCCTTGTGGAGTCTCTACACTCTGATGCACCAAGGTGATAACCCTGGGAGGGCCTGGGGCAGGGGTGTGCCATGACCCTGAAGAGCTCATACCCCCCTCGCTGTGGCCTTGCCGAGCAGTGCAAAACTGTGTGAGGGAAGTAACACACTCCTTTGTCCCACTCAGGTAAAGGGCTTTGGAGGTTAGCACTGTATGTCATTAAAGGGGAGAGAAAAGGTCATCGAGGGAGTGCTCGTGGGGTGCTGTGTGTTGCGCCTGTGAAAAATGATTCAATACTCGCTGATAACGTGAGTTAATATTAACTGTGGCTGGGTGCCAGCTCCATGTGAGGTTTTTCCATGGACTACTGTACTGATGAACTCATATGCTTCCATAGATTCCCTACACTGATCCAGGGACAGAAATGGTTCTATTTTATGGGTGAGACACTAAAGCCACAAGAAGTGGAGTTGTCCCAACCACTTAGCTGATGCATGCAGGCATCAACATTTTCTCTCTACCATGCCATGTTGAGAGTACTTATTGTGCCTAACTTGCAGCATACTGGGCAACTAGGCAACTTGAAAAGTTTTGAAGTCATGTAGACTGGCATTCAAATCACAGCACTGCTACTTGTTTCTAAGAACCTGGGCAAATTCTCTAAACTTGTCTGAGTCTCAGTTTTCTTATCTGTCAAATGGAAATGAGGTAGAGTCAACGTGAAGACTAATTGAGATTAAGACATTAACTTGAGAAATAGTATGCCTTGAATAGTAGTGAATAATAATAATAAAGCTAATATTTATTCATTCTTTCATGTGTTAGGCTATGCTTTACATATTTTATTTAATGATCTTAGCCATCTTAGGCAGACATGCTTTTACTAATTTTATTTTTCAAAAGAGAAATCCAAGGGTCAAAGAGGGTAAGTGGCTTGCTCATGGCTTCATACCTAGTAAGTGGTGGAATGTGGATTTGAATCCAGAGGGTGATTCCAAGTCCCTGTTCTTATCTCATCGATAGTGCCTTTATCATCAACACTATCATTGTTCATCGTTAGCTTCATCATTGTCTGTCATCACCACCATCACCATCACCATTGTCATTATCACAATCAACAACACCACTGTTACTTTCATCAACATCATCACCATCACTATAGTCATCACCATCTTCATCACCACTATGGTCATCACCAGCTTCATCACCATTATCATCACCATCAACATCATCACCATCATCATCATCACCATCATTATAGTCATCACCATCTTCATCACCATCATCACCATCAAGATAGTCATCACCATCTTATCACCATCATCACTATAGTCATCACTATCTTCACCACCATCATCATCACCATCATCATCACCATCATCACCATCTTCATCATTACTACCACCGTCTTTATCATTATCATCACCACCACCATCACTGCTGCCATTATTGCCATTATCACTGTCTTCATCATCACTGCCACCACCACCATCACTATCATCATTATCATTGCTATCATTTTATGATCATTGCTATTCTTTAACTTGCCCTATTAGCCCAGGACCTCCTCCAGGGTGAGGATGGTACCCACACCTGGCTTGGGCTTGGCTCAAAATAGGGTCTCAGCATATGTCTGTGGGTGGGCTGACTGACCTATGACTGACCGGAAACATGAAAGGGGGATCCTCTGTGAACTCAGATCATCCAAAAGGCTTCCTCACCCCTTAGCCCAGAGAAATGGAAGGCTGGTTGACCTGAAGGAATCATTGCGAAGGACATGGTTAGCAAAAAGCCCACAGACTGAGTCCTATGTTTTCCCTGTACTGTCCGATGTGGAAGCTGCTAGCTACATGTGACTTTAAATACATAATTCAATTGATTAAAATTAATAGACTGATTAAAATTAAATAAAATTGAACATTCTCTTCTGAAATTTTACAACCTGTGGCTAGCAGGCCACTACATTGGATAGCGTGAATATAGAACATTTGCATTGTCCAAAAGTTCTATGGGACAGTGCTGTTCTAGGAGGTCCTGATTTTAGTCTCATTGTGCCTGCTGAGTACACTCCATCTTTTCAGACCAAGAGGCTGGTCTGGGGCTTGGGACATATGCTCACTGTGGCCAACAGTCCCTAGTGGGATAGAGAAAGGAGGCAGAGAGAAGCCCCCAGTGGGCCCACCAGTCTTAGCACCATCTTGCACAGGCACACTGGGCCTGAGGTGAAGTAGTTAAAGGCATTGGCACAGAATCAGGGCTCAGAGCTGCCATTTCCCAGCTTTACAACTCTGACCACATTAACAAACCTCCCTGAGCCTCAGTTTTCCCAGTTGTGAGATGGGTGTAATATGACTTCGCAGGGATTTCTGGGAAAATTGAATGAGCTGTATCAACAGTACCTTCACAGAACAGGTGGTGAAGAGGTGTTAATTCTCCTCTTTTCATATGGGAAGAAGCCTGGGAATCTGTGTGTGTGTGGGGTGATCCTAGCCCCTGCCCCACCTCCAACAGGCTCAAAGCCAGAGTGGCTCTATAAGCTGCAGTGGAATCCCCCTGCCCTCCCTGCAGCCTACTCTTTTATGTTTACAGGTTTGGTTATTTCTGTGAGACAGAGGATCGTGGGCCTTCACTAGCAAACCAAACACAGCACTTTCCCCAAAGGAGGGAGGACAAAGAGACATTGGGTGCAACAGTTCTGGCAGCTACAGGAATGGACTCCCTCCACTCCCTCCTGTCCCTCTCCCCTTCTTGCCCCCCACTGTCAGTCTCCCTTGCTTGCTCTATATGGCCCCATTTCCCTGGTAAAAATCGGCACCTCTGTGGCTCTGAATTTCAAACTCAGTAGTAGCAATCACAGTCATAGCTACTGTTCACTGAGGCCGGTGTGCTAGGCACTGTTGGAAAGCATTTACATGCAATACTGCATAAACCCTTTGGTGGGTTTATGCAGTATTGTTGTCCCATTTCACAGATAAAGAAACTAGAGAGTTTCACTAATATGCCCAAGATGTCATGACAAATAAAAATGGCACAGCAGGTCATAGAATTCAGGGCCATAGGAAGCCAAAGGCCGTGTTTTCCTGACCATTCCACATTTCCCATGGAGTCTCTAGAAGGTGGTATATGTGAGAGTGACAGGCACAAAGTAAGGGCTTTATAACTGTGAGCACTGGTCATGCTTGGGGCCAAAAGCCAGGCTTTGGGGTCAATTCAGCTTCAAAGGCTGGCTATGTGTGGACTAACAGTGGGATCTTGAACAAGTTGCTTAACATCTTCTAGAAGCTCCTTTGCATTTCAGTTTCATTCATTATCTGTGAAACGAAGGTGGTAATTGAGCCTCCTGATGCTGTTGTGAGGATTCAGCAATGAAGCCTTATGTTTGACAAAGTGTTTGGCCCATGGTGGGTGTTCGGAGTCCATTAGCAACTTCTGCCTTTGTAGATGTTTAGGGAGCTCCTCTCTCTAAACCAGGGCTTCTCAACTGCAGCACTGCAGATACTTTGGGCTGTACAGTTCTCTATTGTGGGAGCTTATCCTGGGCGTTGCAGGGTGTTTAGCAGCATCTTTGGCCTCCACCCATTAAATGCCAGTTGGAGCAACCAAAATTGTTTCCAGACATCGCCAAACTTACCCTGAGGGCTAAAATCACCCACCCCTGTGAGAACCCCTGCCTTGGCCACACTCACTGCCAGATTCACTGAACATGGTGCACGCACTGTTCACACGCTGGGTGTCCCTTCACTGAGCGGCAGACAAAGGCAGGGAGGCTCTCGTGGCCTGGGGGGCTGTAATCAGCCTGTGGTGGCCAGTGTTGTTGCCTTTGGAGGATTGGCACCCAGCTCACCATTTCAGCGGGCAATTATCTGAACAGAAGTGCTCTAATTGCCTGAGGATCGGGTTTCCTCTGGGGGTCATTTTTTTTCCAAGTCTCCTGTTGTTGTTTATTTATACTCATCCCAATAAAAAGCACGTGCTCAGCTGCATAGAGTGTTAATGACGGGAGGGTCGCTCCAGACAGCGCCTGGGGAGGCATCTGCAGATTCATCCACCAGAGGCTTCTCCTCCGCTGGATCTGTCTGGCAGGGCCCTGGGGGGTCTGAGGTGGTGTGTGTGTGTGTGTTTGTACACACTGAGAAATTGGCGTTTGTTGCCTCTCTAAGTTTGCACTTGTAATAACACAAGCGCCTCCTCCACGGAAGTTTCTTTCTTCTTGTCTGGCCACCAGACTGGGTCTCTGCCAGCTCAGACTTCCCGCACCCCATGCCAGGCCCCTGTGTCTTTCAACTTGATTCTGGGGATGCTGAGACCCAAGGCATTCCCCGCTGCCTCTCCCCCAGCAGGGCAGCTAATACAGTTAATGAGGAAATCACACGTGTGTAGCACTTCATGGTGAACAAGCCGCTTTCTCATCGGTCATCATCATGATCAGGATATTAAATAAGTCATCTTTATTCAACACTGACTCTGTGCCAGCCACTATACAGGGCTGCGTTCCTCCTTTCATCCATTCATGCATGCATGCATTTCTTCATCCAAACTGATAAATATTGAGTGCTGCCATAGCCCAGCCATCATTCGAGTGCTGGGGGAGTGAGAAACAATGGCCCCACTCCCCCCATCAACCACACAAGGGCTTCATAACTGTGAGCACTGGTCGTGCTTGGGGCCAAAAGCCAGGCTTTGGGGTCAATTCAGTTTCAAAGGCTGACTATATGTGGACTAACAGTGGGATCTTGAACAAGGTGCTTAACATCTTCTAGAAGCTCCTTTGCCCTTTGCATTTCAGTTTCATTCATTATCTGTGAAACAAAGGTGGTAATTGAGCCTCCTGATGCTGTTGTGAAGATTCACCAAAGAAATACATAGATGAATAAGATAATTTCAGTTACTGATAAATGGTAGAGATGAAATAAAGCAGGGGAATGTGATAGAGATTTGCCAAGGGGTTTTTTTTTTTTTTTTTTTAACATGCAATATCATCAAAGAAGACCTCAGACCAAGCTCTTAAGGACAAATGATAAGAAATTCCTGGAAGAGAAGCAGCCCAGAAAAATGCCTGGAGGTGGCAACACGGGTGAATTGCTCAAGGAACAGAAAGGCATCCAGGGTGTCTAGAGCCTAGAGAAGTAGGGGCAAGAGGGGGACATTGGAGGGAGGGTGTACTCAGAGACAAGTAACTGGACTTCTTCAGCCATGATGAAGAGTTGGAATTTTGTTCTAAGGACAATGGAAGCCATTGGAAGGTTTTCTGTGCCAAAGCGATGTGATCTGAAAGAAGCTTTTATGAAGCCCACATTGTCTACTGTGCCGAGAATGGAGTAACCAACAGGCCAAGAGGAACCCTAGGGAGACCAGTGACAGTGAGGAGGTGGGTGAGTTTCCCATTGCTGCTGTAACAAGCTTACCACAAATCTCATGTGGCTTAAAAACACACACACATTTATTATCCCAATGTTTTGTAGGTCAGAAATCTGACATGGGTGTCACTGGGTTAAAATCAAGGTGTCGACACTGCTGGGATCCTTCTGGAAGCTCCAGAGGAGAATCCATTCCTTGCCTTTCCCAGCTTCTAGAAGCTGCCTGCAGATGTAGGCTGTGGCTTCTCACCCATCTTGAAAAACAGAAATATAGCATTTTCAAACCTCTCTCCTCCTGTCTCCCTCTCTCTCTCCTACATCATCACCTCTCCACTAACTCTGACCCTCCTGCCTCCCTTTCCTAAGGACCCCTCTGATTACATTGGACTTGATACAGTTTGGATTTGTGTCTCTGCCCAAATCTCATATTGAAATGTAGTCCCCAGTGTTGGAGGTGGGGCCTGATGGGAGGTGACTGGATCACAGGGATGGATTTCTCATGAATGGGGACAGTACCATCCCCCTTGGTACTGTCCTCTCCATAGTGAGTGCATTCTCATGAGATCAGGTCATTTAAAAATAGGGAGCATCTCCCCTGGCTCTCTTGCTCCTGCTTTCGCCATGTAGGGTGCCTGCTCTGGATTTTCCTTCCACCATGAAGAGAAGCTTCCAGAAGCCTCCCCAGAAAGAGATGTTGCCATGCCTCCTGTACGGCCTGCAGAACTGTGAGCTGATTAAAAGTCTTTTCTTATAAATGACCCAGTCTCAGGTGTTTCTTTATAGCAGTGCAAGAATGGACTACCACTGGGCTCATCTAGACAACCAGGATAACCTCACTATCTCAAGGTCCTTAGCTTAATCACATCTCAAAAGTCCCCGTTGCCATGTGAAGTTACCCAGTCACAGGTCTTGGAGATTTGGGTAGTGGGCACCTTTGGGGCCTATTATTCTGCTGATCCTGGGAAATGAGCCATGATGGAGGCTTGGATGGTGCCAGTGGGACTGGAGAGTGGTAAGTACATTGGGGATTTATTTTGAGGCAGAACCACAAAGACTTGCTGATGGAGGATGTGGAGCTGTGAGGGAAAGCCCAGAATCAAGAGGGTGGCCTTTACCAAGATGGGGAGAGAGGGCAGGCTTGAGTGGGGAGGAGAGGCCGATCAAGGGGTTTTGTGGCCATGATTATTTCGAGTTCCCCATTGGAGAGTTGAGGGGACATGCCCAGCAGGCAGCTGGATGAACGAGCCTGGAGTCAAGGACAGAAGCTGGGCTAGTCATGTGAATGCGGGGGTCTCCAGATCCAGAGGTGGGATGTAGCCACAGGACAGGATGAGAGCATCTGTGATGTCAGGAAGAGCAGAGGTCATGGGCTTTTAAAGATGGAACCAAAGAGGAGAAGCCAGCAAAAGCATACACTACTGCTAAAACACAGATCTGACCTCATCATCCAATGCCTAGACACTTCTCTCCTCTTAGCAATTAGTTTCAACATCAGGACTTGGGAATAGAGAGTGTTCTCACCTTGAGTGAGTACTCACTCTATGCTAAAAATAGTGCTAAATTCCTTACATACATTATTGCATTTCAGACCCCCTTTCTTCCCTTCCTCTTTCCCTATTTTGGGGGAAGGGTGGGAATGATGGAAGTAGGTTGAGTGTGGAGGGTGGAGAGGTGGGGGTGGGGTTGAGTGTGGAGGAAGGGAGAGGTGGGGTGGGGTTGAATGGGAAGAGTGGGAGTAGCGAGGATGGTATTGAGTGTGGAGGGTGGAAGTGTTGAGGGTGGGGTTGAGTGGGGAGAATAGGAGTGGTGGGGTGGGGTTGAGTGTGGAGGGTGAGATTGGGGGGGTGGGGCTGAGTGTGGAGCATGGAGTGGTGGGGTGGTGTTGAGTGGGGAGGGTGGAATGGTGAGGGTGGGCTTGAGTGGGGAGGGCGGGAAACCACTTAGACTTTGTTGTTTTTTCCAGCCAAGGTAGGAACTTTGACTTTTTATTGAGATCAAAGGGAATGCATGAGGGGCGTGGACAAGGGCTGGCGGGCTGCAGGTGGAAAGTACATGAGTGGGAACGTGCAGCCACCGGGTCCAGGGTGCATTTTAGAGAGGATAGCCTGGAGGTCATGGTGTGGTCCAGAAGAAAGCTCAGGAACTGGAATCATGGTGTTAGTGGTTTAGAAAAGTGGTCCGATGCCAGAGGCTAAGTCACTTGGCTTGGTTCACACACCAGCAAGTTCAAACCCAGTTCAGTTGTGTTGTAAAGCCAATATGCTAAGTCACCATAATTTAACAACAGGTTTCCCCTCAAGGTATCATGACATTATTTTTTTTGGGTCTCAACCAACCAGCATTTGTCAAAGAGATATGGAGAGAGAGAGAGAAGGAAAAGAAGGAAACAAGGAAGGAAGGAAGGAAGGAAGGAAGGAAGGAAGGAAGGAAGGAAGGAAGGAAAGAAAAATAGAATAGAATAGAATAGAATCACAGTTTATTGCACGGAGTGAAGGGAAGGGCTGCTGCGTGCATATGTGTTTCTGTGCTGTATGCTTATCTGCAGAGGCAGGTACCAGGCTGTGATATGAAATCTATTTTTATGGCTGGTTGTGGCTCCTCTGAGCTGCTATTGGGTTTGCCCTCCACCCCCTCTCGTGCTGACTTTGGGCCCTTCAAAATGAGTCATAGAGAGTCATTACCACTACCCCCGCCTCCAACCCGGACTCTGCTGTATACCTCATGGTTTCTGATAATACAGCATTGTGAAGTCGGGGGAAGGCTGGCAGAGGGGCCCAGTCCAATCTGTGACCTGAGCTACCATGGCAGGGTCCAGGGCCAGAGGAAGGTGGTGTGAATCCCCAGTAATGCAGGTCCTTTCCAGGCCAGGCCCCTGGTCCCCAGGAGTGTGGGGCTGCCCGAGGTCTACTGCTGACTTTTCCAGAGCTGCAGTTCCCAGCGATGACTCGGAGTCCCTGTGGCCCCAGCATCATCCCTCCATCCCTGGCTGCGAGGCAGGAGCAGAGTTGCAGACCTGAGAGGCCTTTAATTTGTTTGATCTAAGACTTTGCCGCCAAAGTGCTTTGCCTATGAGGTCTGGCTTGGCCTGGCCTCTGAGAGAGAACATAGTCCTCACTGGAAGGACCCTGGAGAATGGAAGAGGAGAGGCTGCTGCGGTCTGCCCTCCCAGCAGCAGGTATAAAGACAATGGGCTTCTAAGTTCCCTAGAGTCCCAGCTGTGTAATTTAAGGCGAGCTCATCTCTCACAGCCTCAGTTTCCTCATTTGCCAGCACCTGTCTTTCTCCTTCATAGCCGCTGTCACTCTTGCAATGATATCAATGCTTACATTTCAGATAGATTCCCAGCCGGGTTGAAAGGAACGTCAAGACCCTCCCTTCCTTATCACATATGTATCAACTCCCTTCTACCTCGCCTCCCTCCACTTGGAGCCAGTTCTAACTGGTGAAATGTAGCCAGAGGTTCCTGGAAAGGCTTTCCTTCTCAAGTAAAGCCTGGCTCAGAGAAAACCACTGGTCTCTTTCCTTTTCTTCCTCTACATGAACATGGGGCAGGAAGGAGCATGGAGAAGACAAGAACAAGACTCTCAGAAGGAAGTGGTGTGGCTGGAGCCATGAGAACTGGTCGTGGAGGAGGTGAGGAGGGTGGGAGAGGTGGGGGTGTGGTTGAGTGGGGAGAATGGGAGAGGTTGGGGTGTGGTTGAGTGGGCAGGGTGGGAGAGGTGGGGATGTGGTTGAGTGGGGAGGGTGGGAGTGGTGGGGTGTGGCCTGGAGATACAGCAGCCACTTTTGGACCATGAGGATATTTGAAAGACATGAAGAACAGAATGATAGAAGCACATTTGTGACATTGTGACATACAGCAGACTTTATGCCCACCTTTTGATTTCTTACCTATTTAAACACTGAAATCTGGTCTTTTACTTGTAGGCAAATACAATTTCTGACTTACATAATGACGTACTCACAAGAAGCCTCTCCTTGAATATAATAATTCAGCAGTTATGGAGTCCTTACAATGTGCTAGTGGAACTTTGAAGATGAATCCAAATTTGGATCCCGGCCTGAAAAGGCTCAAAGTCTAATATGGGAGGTAAGAAATGTAGAATCCATATAACGACGGGGTCTCCCTGCCCCTTAAGATCTAGTTATGAGTAGCTGCAATTCCTGTGAATTCCAAGGTGGTTTTACCACCTCAAGTTCACATTTAGATATGACTTCTGGCTTCTTTTAGGAAGTTCCCATCTCTAAGTTTCATCTCTGTTCCTTTATTTCTGTCAGCCCGGATCCAAATGTGAAACTTATCTTCTTTTATTAACCAATCAACCACCTCCTGCCAAAACAACAACAAGAACAACAACACAAAAAACAAAAACAAAACAAAACAAAACTCGGTGTACACAAGACCTTTGTTTCTACAGCAGACTTGGCTAAAGATTTGGGCGTGCATACTCCCAAAATTAAAAAATGGAAAATTGAACACTTCTGTCCTTCAAAGTGATTTGGTCTCTCCTACAGGGTCTTGCCCTTATCTCCGTTCTCCCCGCACTCCCACCACCTCACTTACTCCCATGGCATGCTACATCCTTGAATAAATATGCCCAAGGCAGATGTGGTAATGAAGATGGGTTGAGAATTCTGAAGGTAGACGTCCCAGACGCCAGTTACACCATTTCTCTGTGGCTCATTTTTCTTATCTGTGGAAAGGGAGCTGATTACCACCAGCCCCAACCCCAACAAACCCACCTCACAGAATGGGGCGAGGATTCAGTGGGCAGTCCCTGGCATAGGGGCCACAGGCTCTATGGCACTGAGTATCATTCATATTCTAGTTCTGTATTCTGTGTCCCCTATTGCCCCAAGACAAGTTCATTTAAAACAAAAAAAGCTTCTATCTCAGGTAGAAAACCCCTCAATCATCACTGGGCATTGTCTTCCAGTGATTCTGAGCAGAAACGATGGGGAACGTGTGTCTTCATGTGACTCAGCGAGCAAAGAGATGGAGTCTTTCCCAAGAAGAATGTGGGAGGTTTGGGACCACTGACGTATTTGGCCCACTGATTCCATTCCCCTAGACCAACACATGTTCATCAAATTGAATCACTCTTATGGGGAATTCAACGGAACTCTAGTGCCCATTGCATTAGTTTTTGATGATAGAAGGCGCTTTCTTTGTGAACTTGAACTTGAGGGGTCTGGCTACCCCTCTGAAATGTCTTTTTTGAGATAAAATCATATAACATAAAATTCACCCTATTAATGTGTACAATTCAGTGGTTTTTAGTATATTTACAATGTCGTGCCACCATCACCACAATCTAATTCTCAAACATTTTTATCTCCTTAAAAAGCAGCCACACCCCATTCCCCCATCTGCGGCCCAGGGCAATCCCTAATTTATGTTCTGTTTCTGTGGCCTCTCAGAGACTTCTGGCACCAATCTCTCCAGTCTATGAGCTGTGAACTCCCTTTTTAGCAGATCTGACCCTGACACCTGCCATCTTACCTTTGCTTCTGGGCACCCAGATTGAATCTTCCCTAAAAACCAACTTTGCATTGTTTGCCCATCATTCGAACCTGCTTCCTGTATTTGCGTAACTGCTCAGTGTATGACTCGTTGTAGGAGGAGTCAGTGGCCATCTTTCTCTATTAAGGCTCAAAAAGATAGATTCATGCTTTCCCAGACTTTCTTGCAACAAGTCCTTAGATGGGTGTGCTAGGCTTAAGCTCAGCCAATGACCATGAATCTGGAGCCAGTGGCCTGAAAAGTCAGGGGCAGTGAAGAATCTTTGCTGGTAGTGTGGTGGTAGCAGTAGTAATGTCAAAGGCCTACCGGCAGCAGGGCTGTGGGCCCATGGCAGTGGGACCATGCTCAGTGGCACTAATGTCCGCACAGGGCTGCCTGTTTCTGATTTTGGTCATCTCCTAGACTCCCTTGCTCCTGGCCACTGTTTAAGCTGGTCCTCCAGCCTTCTTGGCTATTGAGTGAGCTAGATCCTATCTTTAAAATAGATTTCCTATCAATTAAAATCATCCAGAGTTGGTTTCCATGCCTGCAGTCAAGGACCCCGTCTGGAAGAAGTATTTTATGAGTAGAATCTTAACCAGAATGGCCATAAGGTTTTGCCCCAGAATACCGCAATTGAGAGGGCACCATATTTTGAAGCTTGAACTCGCTTCCCCATGCTCTTCCTTGTTCCTGTTGCAGTGCTGAGCTGGCCTCTTCTTCTGGGAGCAGTGCCTTAGCGGCAGGTGGACAAAGACAGAGATGGAGACTTAAGATCAAAGGCACTGAGTGTCTGACCAGGGGTCCTTCCGTGAGGGAGGAGAGCAAGCTCCTCCTCTGTTTCTCTGAATTTCCTTGTTTAGAAACTGGATTTCTGGGCCAGGTGCGGTGGCTCACACCTGTAACCCAGCACTTTGGGAAGCTGAGGCGGCTGGATCACCTGAGGTCAGGTGTTTGAGACCAGCTTGGCCAACATGGCGAAACCTTGTCTTTAGTAAAAATGCAAAAAGTAGCCAGGCATGGTGGTGTGCATCTGTAATCCCAGCTACTCAGGAGGCTGAGGCAGGAGAATCACTTGAACTTGGGAGGCAGAGCTTGCATTGAGCTGAGGAGCTGAGATCGCGCCATTTCACTGCAGTCTGGGCGACAAGAACAAAACGCCATCAAGAAAGAAAGAAAAAGAAAGAGAGAGAGAGAGAAAGAAAGAAAGAAAGGAAGGAAGGAAGGAAGGAAGGAAGGAAGGAAAGAAAGGGAGAGAGAGAGAAAGAAGAGAGGGAGGGAGGGAAGGAAGGAAGGAAGGAATTAAGGAAGGAAGGAGAAAGAAAGAAAGAAATTAATTGAGTTTCTGGTTGCTTGTTATGGTTTGAATCATGTCCCCACAAAACACCTGCTGAAGTCACACCCCCCAGGATCTAAGAATGTGATCTTCTTTGGAAATAGGGTTGGTGCAGATGTAATTAGTTAGGATGAGGTCACACTGGAATAGGGTGGGCCCTTAATCCAGGAGGGCTGGTGTCCTAATAAGAAGAAGGAGGATGACACAAAGACAGACACGCAGGGAGAATGCCATGTGACCGTAAGAGCAGAAGTTGGAGTGGTGCCGCTACAAGCCTGGGATTGCCGGTCACCACCAGAACTAGAAAGATACAAGGAGGGATTTTAGCCTCAGGAACTATGAGGAGCGTTTATGTTGTTTTAAGTCACTCAGTTTGAGGTAAAACTAAAGGAAACTAAAACATCTTTTGAATCCCAATTCCTGGCCATAGCTCTGCTTAACAGGACTGCCTTGGAAGCAGACAGAATGGAGTTTGAGTCTCAGCTCTGTTATTACCTGCTGCATGGGTTCAGAGGTAAGCTGTTTACCTCCTTGGCATCTCCATTTCCTCATCTGCAAATCAAAGATGAACATAGCTCCTTCAAAGACTGTTAAACATTTAGAGGAGCGCACGGCACATAAATGGCAACTATTAATATGAAAGAACTGCTTCCCGTCAGTATCTGGCCCCAATGGTCACTTCCTGTTGAGGGAAAAAAGTCTGAAGCCTGCTCTTAGAATACAGATTGGTGCCATGGATTATTCAGATACAATGAATTTTGTTTTTTTAAGAAAAGAGATAATTCTGTGTTTGCTATGTTTTTCCTTCCTATTTTTTAACATCTTTCCGCACTTTTGGTTTATGGTGCGGGAAGCCCTCTTTACCAGGAAAAGTGGGTGCTAACTCCTTCACATGGGGTGCCCGCTGTTGCCCAAGGACAGAGCCTCCAGCCAACCAGGGTAGACTGGAGAGGGTGCAGGTGCTGCCCAGGCCAGTAATCTAGCTGCCGATCTGGGGATAGTCAGAGCAACCGGTGGCTTTAATATCCGCTCTTCACAGCTTCATCTCCACTCGAGATGGCTGTGCTGATTGTAATGCAATAAAGCTGGAGTTTTGCGGGGAGCATGCTGTCCCTGGTTATTTCATTTAGAAGCCATCGTAATACTCTTCCGGGAGAGATAAGAATGATTTAAGTAATTCAGGACTCCAGGAGTCCAGGACATTTATGGTTCCTTCTAACCCTGGGGAATTTTGTGATTTGAGGCCTATGGCCACAGAGCAAAGCCAGCCTGCTGTTGATATGGGGAACAGATTTAACAGGTGTGAGCGCCTGTCGGTGCCAGGTGATTTATATACAACTGTCCATGTTTACCTCACAACAACCTTTAGGGAACATCAGGTCAGGTTCCCTAGAAGTGGACCCTGTATAAAGATTCCTGTGGCCAGACGCGGTGGCTCATGCCTGTAATCCCAGCACTTTGGGAGGCCGAGGCGGGCGGATCACCTGAAGTCAGGAGTTGGAGACCAGCCTGGCCAACATGGTGAAACCCTGTCTCTACTAAAAATACAAAAAGTAGCCAGGCATGGTGGCAGGCGTCTGTAATCCTAGCTATTTGGGAGGCTGAGAGAGGAGAATCGCTTGAACCTGGGAGGCAGAGGTTGCAGTAAGCCAAGATCACGCCGCTGCATTCCAGCCTGGGCGACAGAGACAGACGCTGTCTCAAAAAAACAAAAAACAAAACAAAAAAATCCTGTGCACGTGACTTATTAAGGAGGAACTCCCAGCGGAAACTGGCGGAAGAGATGGGGAGAGGGGTGAAAGGGGAAAGCAGCCCAGGAAGAGTGTGATTTCAGGCTGAGACCTGTGCAGGGGAGCTTGAGTTTGCTCCTGCAGGGGAACCCTGGAGCATACCGTGCACCTGTCCTGGATGCCAGAAAGCTGGAGTTCCATACCCCTGCTCCCACCAGTCACTGGCTCTGTGCCTTGAGGCTCAGCACAAATAAACTCCCAGGCACCTGTGGTTCCCATCTGTGCCTATAAAAGGCTTTAGTAACCCAAGGGCAGCAGACGAACATGGAGCAGGAATAAACAGAATACAAGGACATCTGGGTGGAAGTCACCAGTGCCTGCACATGAAACTATGAAGATCACCATTTTTCAGATTAAGAAACTGAGGCTCACAGTGTGAAATAACACTCTCTGGAAAGGTGAGTGACTAGGTCTGGATTTGAACCTATGATTCCAGAGTATTTGTTCTTTCCACTGAGATTGCTAGATTGCTGGTGTCTGGGGTCTGGTGGCTGAAAGCACTGACTTCTCTTGTTTCTTTTTTCTGTTAAAAATATTTATGTTACAGTTTTCATGCCTAAAAAAGCAACAAATAGCAATGAGAACAAGTGATTTACTGCTCATACATAATGTGGACAAATCTCACTAGAGCTCTGATGACTGAAAGAAGCCTGACACAAAAGAGTGAGATTCTCTTTACACAAAGTCACACACACAGAGAAAAAATTCATCCTTGTGATAAAAGTCAGTCTCTTGGTGACTCTTGTGGCGAGCATTAGGGACCGAAAGGGCGCCCCAAATGTATCTCTTGGGAGCTGGTCATGTTTAGGGTATTTTTTGGGTGTTGGGTGCACGAATAGATTCAGTTTGTTAAAATTACTCAAGCTATGTATTTAAGGGATGTGTGCTTTCCATATGCAGGTCTTGCCTCAATACAAGCATAAATTGAAGAAAAAAGTGAAAAGGTAGAAAGGGAGAAAATAAAATTGGGCATAATCCCACTCACTCAGAAATCACTGTGATTAGCCAGGCATGATGGTGGGTGCCTATAATCCCAGCTGCTTGGGAGGCTGAGGCGGGAGAATGGCTTGAACCTGGGAGGTGGAGGTTGCAGGGAGCCGAGATTGTGCCATTGGACTCACTTCAGCCTGGGCGACAGAGCGAGACTCTGCCCACCCATCCCCCCAACCCACAAAAAAAGAGAGAAATCACTATGATTAATGTTGTCGATGTATATCTTGTAAAATGTTCCCACATGTGCACACACGCACACACACATCCGCAAACATATGTGATGGAATTTCTGGCTGTGTTGGGGGTGATTATCCTAACCTGGAGGGTGGACCATCTTGTCTTCTGTACTAACAGGAATAGGAAGTAAACCAGGGTCAGTGGTCTTGGAAGAGCTGGGAAGGGATAGGTCCAAGAGACCCCAGATGGCCCAAGTATTTGCAAGGTGGAGCTTCCAGTGATGAGTGCTTTCATTTAAAACATGTGTCCCTATTTGCATCCCCACCACTGCTGATGTGGATTGTGGCCACATTCACAATTCATTTACTGTTTTATTCAACAGATATTAGCTGAGCACAGACAAAGTGCAGATACTGAACGATGCACAGGATTTCGGGAGACGGATAATGAGACATAAGACTTAGTTTCTGACCTCAAGAGGCTTTGAGTCAAACAGTGTGGCTCTGAGCAAGTATTGCCCTCACAGAAACTTCATTTTCCTTATCAGAAAAATGGGATTAATAAGGCCTGCCAGGCTAGGTAATTTTGAAATCAAATGAGGTGACATTCGTGAATAACTAGAACAAAGCATGGACTCTATTACTCTACACCACAGTGCACACATGCTGTAGGAACCTGGTTTGAGCCCAGGTTGTGTTCACACAGGGATCCAGGCACATCTAGCTGATGGATAAGCTGGCTCTATCAGAAATATGTTTGCATGGATGTTCAGGAGCTCCCAAGAAAGAACTCACCCTAAGTGAAGAGGAAGTCAAGACAAGTAGGCTTAACCCAGTAAGCCTAACTTCTCCGAGTGAAAAAACCATTCTGATTAGAGAATGAGGTCTGTATCTTATTAGGTGAAGTTTTTGGACTGTGAAAACTCAGTAAGAGTAGATTTCCCAAGGTGTCTAAGTAGGACTCCGTTCCTCTATTTCTAGATGGACCTTGTAGGTGGCAATCATACCTGTAGAGGACATGGTAGTGGCAGGTGAGTGGGGTTGTATTCTCTAGCTCTAGTGGTTCCTGTAGGCAGTGTCTGTGATGTTCAGAACTCAGTTCTGGGAGGAATGGCATTGTCCTGTGGACATGTGAGTGCCAAGAGAAGAGGGTTGGAGGAGGTGAAGGGGAAAGTCATGGAGATGCCACATGGATAATGGCTGGACTAGCTCACTGGCAGCCTGAGGCTCCCCTGAGAACTCACAAATGCTTGGGGCATGAAACCTGGCTGGGGAATCAGGATTCCCTACTTTGGGTGGATTTTACAGGAGTCTGCTGCTTTCTCTTTCTTTTTGTCAGGAAGGGGGCATACCTTGACTTATATACAATAGTCCTTTTCTTCTCTCGGGGTTCCTGACTGTGGCTGTGGGTGGCCTGGACTTGGCAGTGGAGGGAGATTCATTCAGAGAAGAGGGATGGAGCTGCTGTGTTCACCCACTTTCCGAATTATAGCCCCTTTCCTCCAGGGCATTTGCTGGGGGTGGGGGTGGGTGGAATAAAGTTCCTTGACTTGGAGTAGTGCTTCTCAAACTTTAATTGGAATGAAAAACTCCTGGGGATCTGGTTAAACGCAGATTCTGACTCAGTAGGTCTGGGGTAGGGCCTAGGATTCTGCGTTTCTGACAAGCTCCCAGGTGGTGCTGGTGCTGCTGGTCCCTGACCACACTTGGAAAAGAAAGACACATGAAGTGGTAATCAGAATCCTGGGAATCTGGACTTTTAAGTACCAGGATTTTTAAGTATCATAATTTGCTGTTATGATCAGGCAAGTGTGGAAAACCCTGGAATAGATCATCTTGAACAATAAATTAAGCTCAGATTTGAAAGGGTGTTTTTAATTCAAGTTTTTATGAAGTATCTACTTGGTGCTGGTTAGATCTGGGAGGGGCTTGGAACACTGTCCAGGTATATTGAGTGCCATGTGACTATTCAGTAAGTAAAATTTGTGAGTTTTGGTGGGAGAAAATGCAGGGAGAAGATAGATCCTTGTTTGTAAGTCGCTTGCAGATGTGAAGAGAGATGGAAACCCACACAGCTAACTGATTTTGCAGGAGGTGGCCGTGGTGGTAATTTCAGACAGCTCCAAAGAAAGAATGAAGTCGTCAGACTTGACTAGGGGAGTAAAGCTGGAAGGATCTAGGGTGGCCTGACAGTATCAAAACTTTCAAAAGGCCATCCCAGTTCTGGCTTGAACCATTGCAAATGCAGAATTTGTATTGCTTAGTTCAGTGGTTTCCTAAGTCTGTTTGTATAGCCCTCGGGTTCCATGAGAATCTGGTGAGGATCACTGTGTGTTAAGTGTGGAGTGGCGAAGGGCAGGATGAGAGAATGGCATGGAAAAGAAGCCCTGTCCTGCTTCATGGAGAGTAGCTTTGCCAGCCTTTGATCAAGGTTCTGTGTGAGCAAAGGCTACTATTTCCTAAAGCAAGGTTTGAAAAACCACTTGCCTAGAGTGTAGCCTCCTTTGGGGTTCCTTCTGTCCAGATAGTGCTTTCTCTCTTCTTTCCATCATAACCTCCTATTACACCTTTATAGTCTAGCTCAGGTGTGTCTGTCCTAATTCAGCTTTCTGTAAACACCATGCACACCAGCAATCCTTTTTCTGCATTTCCACTGTCCCTCCCCCATACTTCATGTGCTATTAACTTACTGTATTGAACATGTACATCTCTGCATGCCTATTTCCATTACTACAGCAGGAGCTCCTTTAGGCAGACACGACCTCACCCATGTCTGTTCATGGGCATAAAGTGTGCCTGGCTTAAAGTGATTATGGTTAAATGCTTGCAGAATGGGATGCCACCTGGTTAATGGTTCCCTGATTAAGAAGCACACCTTCTTTTCCTTAGAGCCTTAGATGGAGCCAGCATTTTAATTAATTCAAGATTTCATAAATGGTTAATAATCTCTCTTTGCCTCTTCTGGAAATTGCTAGGTTTGGCAAGAACAGGTAAACATGTGTGATAATATCCCCTTTCCTGTCCTCCTGCCCTCACTGACGGTGTTGTGTTTTAAATATTTTTCTTGGAGAGACTAGACATTTACTTACCTCCACTTCCCCTGAGACCCAATGCAAAGATTCAGAGTTGGTGAACAACGAAAAGCTCATATGGAATAAAAGATCTGGCTGCTGGCACCATTTGGGACATTGCAGTCTGATGATTCTTTCCCCAGAGATGTGAGACTTGCTGATACAGGCCTCCCATTTATGCTGCACAAAGGGTACAGCTGAGAGGGCTGGAGCCTATTCTGAGAAGCTGGGCCTTCTGCTTTCCTGATGAGGAGGCTCCAGATATTTCCTTGAGGCTATTCAAGAAGCAGAAAGTTGTGCAGGAGCAGGTACAGAAGGAGACCTGTGAGAGTCAGTGACCTGCCTTGATTCATTTTGCAATGTGAATTGAGAACTTCACGTTTTGAATCTGCTAATTAATTGGTCAGGATCCTGTCTTGAGTATTTTTAGGGGATTTAGCTAACTCTGTCTACTTTAAAGGCACTCATTACCTTGGTGGACTTTTTTGCAACCAGTCTTGTGATTCAGGGAGCAGTGTTTCTAAGGTAGGAAAATAGGATGTGGATAAACATCAATTGTTTAACCCTCAGACACTGGGCACCCACCATGTGCTAGATTTTTCTGCCAGGTACTGGGGTAAGAATAAGGCAATGCAGAAGCTTAATGGTCTGTCAAAAGCACAACCAATTCAACTTCTCTTGATTATTGAGTCAATGTAGTTAGTCAATGCAGACCAGAAAATGAGTCTGATGGATTGAATTGGCCAACCAATTTAGACAAAACAGAAAAGCTGGCTATATGTGTAGGCAGTATGGGTACAGGGGAAGAAGGAATGGTTCAAACTGGTTATAAGTATAGACAGTAGGAGGAGGATAAAGTGTATAACAAACTACTTTTATGTGTAGACATAATGGGATGAAGTGTAGGCTTGGTGAACACACAAAACAGTAGATGTAGTCTTGATGGGAAAGTTAATCCTTTTGGCAATTCCAGATATGAGGATATTCCATGAACGGAATGGTGATGTGAAATCCTGTTGATCCAGATGGATGGTTGATTGCTGGAGATCTAAGGGGCTTTGATGAAAGTATTAGGAGTAACTTATCTATCACGTGAACCTCATCAGATATTGTTAATTGTCAAAATTATGATACTGATTGTATTTATAGTGATAACATAACTGCCATGATGGTCATCTCTCAGCACTTACTGGTTCTCCAGATAGTATTGATGATGGTGATGATGATAATACCAATAATTGTTGAACATCTACAAAATGTCAGATGCTTTCTATGATTTTTTTTAGTCTCCTAACAATCTACAATGCAAGATTTACTGTCAGTATTTTACAGGTAAGGATTCTGAGATCAGAGATGTTAATTTCCTTGCCAAATATCTGGTGAATACACGATGCAAGGGACTGGCTACCAGTGTGTGCTGGAATCAAGTATTGGGGTTTGGGTGCCTCTTTTGACATTTAAGAACTTGATTGACCTTGGGCAATCTGTGAAACTTCTTTATGCCTTAGTGTTCTTATCTGTAAAATGAGAATGTTGTGAGGATTTAATGTGCCTGTCACATAGTAAATGATCAACAAATGTTAGCTGTTGCTGCCTATGTTCTTCTTGCTATTTTTATTATTGATGGCCAGGCTGTGAGCCAAAGACAGACCTGTCTGGCTACAAAGCAGTGTCCTTTCTTCTGTACCTCACTGCCTTCTGGAAACAAGGGTGAGTAGGAAGTCAGGTTATTCCATACTGTACTTTATCCCTTTTTTCTAGCATGTGTAGCTCCACCACTCCAGACGCTCTCGGACACCTGGAGTGCTGCTTCGGAAATGCATCTGCCTAGAGTCCAGGTGGCCCATTCTTTTTCTAGCCAATGACAGAGGCAGAGGCCAGTCACCAGGTGGAAATAAACTAAAGTCCCTGCTTCCCAGTGAGAGTGACACCTCAGTGTCTCTCTGTCCCCCAGAACTCCACCTCCTGACAGGCCCATCAGTACCCTGTCTTCCTAACTGGCGATATTGGAAGCTAGGGAGGGAGTGACCATGACCCCATTGCTCAGGGCCTCTGATTAGTGCTCACTTCCTGAGCTGGCTCCACTTCCTCCACTGTGTCTGATTAAAACAGCCAGGGGCGACCCAAATATAGCCCAGAATTGTTGGTTAAAATTTTTTTGGTTCCAGGCAACAGAAACCTACTCTGGTGGTATATATAAAACAGAGAACTTATTGTAAGACCTCAGGGCTGCCACATAGAATCCAAGTGCCAAAATGCAGCTGAGGACCCAGAAAACTGCAGGGAGCCCGTGGAATGAACACTGTACCTCTCATTCCATGTCACGATGCACAACTGCAGCATTCTTTTCTTCTTAGAACTGGCTTTCTCTGCTGCTCCCATGTGGAACACATGGCTACCCTCAACACCTGTGCTTTCATGCATAGGTCGAGCCACATGGAAATTTTCCTCTGACTGTCTTCCATATCTAAATACTAAGGAACATCTCTCATTGGCCTCACCTGGACCATGTCTTTACCACGGACCAACCAGATGAAATTGCATTTGGATATTAAACATCAATATGAATTCTAGTTGGGAATGTGGAAATGCTAACCAAATGACAAGGAAAGGGATTTACACAAAATTGTTCACCACAGGATCACCACTCTATAAACCTATTAATATTTACAATTAAAGATGAGAGGAGGCCACAGTGAGATGCATTAAATGGCTTGTACTGTGGTAAACTTTTATTTTGCCGCCATTGCTATTATTAATAACAGTAATTGGCATCTATGCTGTCCTGTATAGTTCAGAATTCAAGGCCGCTGTGGGTGGACATTCTTCACATTTGTAGACAGGAAAACTCAGGTTGAAAGTTGTTGACCCTGCTAATAAGTCATAGAGTCAGACCCAGATCTCATGTTCTCTCAACTGTACCGTAGTGTTTCTCAAGTTGTAAAGTTGACCAAAGAGAGAGGATTTTAAAATCAATTCTGTATGTGGTGGGAGTGTTCCAGGCTGGTGACATCTACAGAGGGAGCCCCGAAACCATATGTGCTGAAGGGAAATACAGAATGGAGGTTCCCTGGGGTAAGAAGCCAGGAGTAAGTAAGAAGATTCAGTGTTATCTTCTATGGGTTCAAGGAATGGCTGGGTGCATGGCTAACCCTCTATGTCAAATCTTGCATAAGAAATGTACCAGAAAAGATTTGTGAACTTATGTAGTCCAAACTGTTCAGGCAATGCCTGAGTTTCCAGTATTAGAGATGGTTTTGTATTACTGGAGTCATCTAGCCCCATGATTCTCAGGATTTGAGAGATCAACTTATCTTTGTAAGTCCCCCATTGAAGATGTTATACCTCTCTGAAAGCTGTTATGCCCCCACATATGATCCATGTTTTCCTGTCTTTTTGTTTGTTTGTTTTGTTTTGAGACAGAGTTTCGCTCTTGTTGCCCAGGCTGGAGTGCAATGGTTCACTGCAACCTCTGCCTCCTGGGTTCAAGCGATTCTCCTGCCTCAGCCTCCCAAGTAGCTGGGATTATAGGTGCCTGCCACCACACCCAGCTAATTTTTGTATTTTTAGTAGAGATGGGGTTTCACCATGTTGGCAGGGCTGGTAACTCCTGACCTCAGGTGATCCATCTGCCTCAGCCTCCCAAAGTGCTGGGATTACAAGCGTGA
This sequence comes from Piliocolobus tephrosceles, assembly GCF_002776525.5. Classification (NCBI taxonomy): domain Eukaryota; kingdom Metazoa; phylum Chordata; class Mammalia; order Primates; family Cercopithecidae; genus Piliocolobus; species Piliocolobus tephrosceles. Next base: position 65,262,709 of record NC_045450.1, on the reverse strand, counting down.
GACACTGCGCCCGGCCTTTCTTGTCTTTTTCTTCAACAGAGAATATAAGACAAAATATTGGTTGAATGAATATCTATACGCAATTCACCTACACATGTGATAGTTTCCATTTCAAGGACATTATATTGTTTTCTAACATCAAAAGAGTGGAAATATTCTGCCCCATATCAAACACAAATTGGAGATAATTCTAATTTTTCAAAGAGCAAGAGGGGAGACAAAATGTCCACCCTTAGTCTGTAGTAATTCTGGCTTTAGAAGAGAATAGGTAACGTATTTCAAAAGCCAGAACATACCCAGTGAGAGGGTCTGCTGGAGGCACTGCTCTGGAGATCTAGGCGGGTTCCCGTCCATCCTCTACTCGGATAGTCCAGCTGTTCAGAGATGAAGATTTGGGAGCTCATAATGCTAATGATGTGTAAATTCATTTTCAGCTATTTTATTAAGCTGGTCTTTCCAGGTTCATGATCATTAATATTTGTGGTTGGAATATGTTCCTCCAGAGACTGCAACTAGATCTTCTATTGTTCAGGTAAAATTTATAGCAAGTTAGACTAAGAGGGAGCACCGTATGAGCCCAGGTTTGCATTTCCCCTAGGAACTGAAAGCTTTGCTGATGGTTTTGGATGGGTGTGAATCTTCAGTCTATAGGTCCAGCCATCTTTTAGATATAGGTCATTAACTATGCTGTTATGAATCCAAGAGGAATATCAAGTTGTAGGTGCCAGAATAGAGAGAGGTGTGGTGCAAACTTCCTGAGATCACATCCTCCTTTATTGTAAGTGGCTCTGGCAAATTCTTCCTTTTGCTGCCACAGTCTCTGCCCCAACAAAGCCTCACAGTTTCCTCTGGATGCAAAGGTACAGGCAGGACTGTAATGCAACTACTGTGAGTTTCCTGCCCAGTGGGATGGAAGTGTCTTCCTCCCCTTAAGAGCCCACATAGAGTTCTGGCACTTGCAGCCGTGCCATCTGCACCTGCCAGAGATTTCACATGGCTATGTTGCAAATGGGGCTTGAAGTTTCTGGACGTGTCAGGAGGAAGGAAGTGGCTTTACCACTCAGCCATGCATCTGATGATAAGCTCTGGGTGGGCAGGAAACCATGGGAAGAAGACAGATTTGGGTATTAGAATCAAATGTTATCTCTGGTACACTTTAAAATGAGCTATTCTGTGCCTCCTAAAAACAATTTTTGGGGATGGTATGGAGGGATCTCACAAGGGCATGAGCCCCTGATAGTGTCATAAGTGCCAGTTTGATACGCACAGCCAGACCAATACAAGTTCACATACCTGATGTCTTAAAGACACCTGACGCCTGTCTCAGGTGAAATCCTCACCTGTAAAACCAAAGGGTCAGATAGATGATCTCTGTGGTTCTTTCCAGGTGTGAAAATTTGAGACTCTAAAAAGAATGGATTTCCCTTCACTAGTGTATTTTCTTGTCATTTAGATTCTAGCAAGACCTTGTTTATGTTGCAAACTGTTAGCAGATGCTGAAGCTGTCCAGGAATGAGGGAGTACCATGTTACTCAGGCTTCACTAGGCTGAAGGAAGAGGTTGAGATGAAGGCAGTCACTCACCTGTGTTGAAGACCTGCTCTGCAGCTTCATTTCCTGTCATTGCAGACTGTGTCTGGGCCCAGTCAGAGGGGCTTGTGGGGAATGGGGGGGCAGGTAGCACTGGGGTCTCTAGGGAGAGCAAATACAAATTGGATACCACCTAGAGGTCGTGAAGTGGAGAATAAGTTTCTAAGAATAGCTAAAAAATGAAAGAGACACGACAACCAAATGCAGCGTGTGATCCTTGATAGGCCCTTGGATTTTTTTCAAAAGCTATAAAGAACATTATTGGGACCGCTGTGTCAGTTAGAATATGACTGCATGTTATGTGATGTTACTGCATTAATATTAAATTTCTTAAGTATGAAACTGGTGTGGTGGTTATTAAGAGGATTCTTTAATTTTGGAGAAATACCTGCTATTATAGTATAGGCAGCTTTTATATGCTATGTGTGTGTGCATATATATCTATATATGTAATATGTACTTAGAGATGAAGCAAATATCATAAAATATTAACAGTTGTTGAATGTAGCTGAAGCTTGTATGCTGTTCCTTGTGCTATTCTTTCTAATATTCCATAAGTCTGAAGTCTTTTAAAATAAAGAGTGTGGGAAAGTGGCTCCAAAGTCAGCTATGTGCCATAGCGTAGCTTCCCTATCCTACAATCCTTCTGGGTTTATTCATCCTACAGGTTAAGGCGGACACACTCCTGTTATACTTTGGGCTCATTTCCTTATTTGCTCTGTTCTCTCTGTAGACAGAGTCAGCAACCTCCTTATAATTGTGCGGCTTGATGATGTGCAGAGTTGTCCCTAAAACTCGTTTATATGTGTATTGGACTACTCCTCCTCACTACCCAAGTAAGAGCCATTTTTGAGTGGTGGCAACAATGTCGGCAAAAGCAAGTATTTGTTGAATATTCACTGTGTGGCAGGCATTTTATCTGTATCAGCTCACCTGATTCTCATAAACAAGGCCTTGGTTAGGTTTTCTTATCACCCTGTTTTATAAATAAGGCGATGGGGCTCCTAATGTTGACAAGCAGCAGAGCCAGAATTTGAAGAATCTAGGGCCAATGACTCTAAAACCTTCATTCCTGACCATGACTGAGCATGTCTCAGCCTGCAGCTGCATTGCAACTACCTGGAGAACATTTGCAAAATTGACATGTGCAGGCCCTGCTCCCAGGAGTACTGAGTTATACAGTGGGGCTCAGACATCTGTTGCATGCAAAGGTTTGGCTGTTTGGCTTCAGTCTCCCTTGTCTCCCTCAGCCTTGGGTGAGTTTCATCCATGACCTGTCTCCTCTCCCATCACCACTGGGGAGATTGGTGTGGCTCTTCCTTTCTGCTGATACCACCGTCTCTCTGGGTTGGCTATGATAGTCTCACAGGGTGCAAATTAGGACCAGTGGTGTGGCTGCACTAATAAACTTACCAGGCATCATTCTCACACTTGGCTTCATGTGGAGCTGTGGCAGGAACTTAGGTGAAAGTACCTGTGGACCCTTGCATTGGGTAACCTGTGCCTCCTGACAAGAATCTTCTGGGGAAGGAGGACAGAGGCACAAGGAGGAGGAGCAGGCTTCAGCTTTATCCGTAATGTTTAATTTCTTATTTTTTGGATGAATCTCAAGAGAATGATGCAGAGGGAAAAAGTCAATCCCTAAAGGTTACATACTGTATTTATTCTGCTTACTTTTTTTTTTTTTTTTCTTTAGACAGAGTCTAACTCTGTTGTGGCTCAGGCTGGAGTGAAGTGGTACCATCTTGGCTCACTGCAACCTCCACCTCCCAGGTTCAAATGATTCTCCTGCCTCAGCCTCCCGAGTAGCTGGGATTACAGGCATGTGCCACCATGCCTGGCTAGTTTTTGTACTTTTAGTTGAGATGAGGTTTCACCATGTTGGCCAGGCTGGTCTCAAACTCCTGACCTCAGGTGATCTGCTTGCCTCGGCCTCCCAAAATGCTGAGATTACAGGTGGGAGCCACCGTGCCTGGCCTACATAACATTTTTGATATTAAAAAATTATATCAATGGAGGACAGCTTAGTGGCTGTCAGGGGTCAAGGGTTGGAGGGAGGTGCTACCAAAGGGCATCCGAGGAATCCTGCCAGGGATGGAAATATTCTGTATCTTGACTGAGTCACTATCAATTTCCTGGTTGTGATACTGTCCTAGGGTTTTGGAGGATGTTGCTACGGGGGGAAACTGTATAAAGGGCACACAGAATCACTATATTATTTCTAAAAATTTCACATGAAACTTCAGTTATCTCAAAATGCAAAGTTTAGTTGGAAAAAAAGAGGATATAAAGCAAATGTGGAAAAATGTTAACATCTCTTCTTGTGGGTTTGGGGTGCATAGAAATCTGTTAGATTTGTTATATTATTTTCATGATTTTCTGAATGTTTGATGTCCAGTAAAAATCAAACCTTCTGGAGTTATGTACTCAGCCTTGTATGTATGAAACCTTGCCTAAGACTCATTCCTGGCCCCCTCAGACTGGTGTGCTGGAAACACAAGTACGAGGGACGGAGGAGCTGCTTAGGTTGGCACTGGCCCCAGTGGGAACCATGCTTCTGACTCCCTGCTGTCCTTATGTAACCTGGGAAACCACTGAACACTCTTTGTGTATTGGGACTTTCTATTCTCCGTATAGCTCCCACAGTGCTCTACTGAATCTCCTTGGTCTACCACAGAAATGGGTGAAATTCTACTTCTGTACTTGGTGACAGCTACTTCTAGACTAAAAGAATTGTCACAAGGAGGGCTGTCTTATTAGAATCCTTGGTTTTGTGTATTATAAGACAATAGAGATGTATATACCAGAATTCATTTATTGTATCACTAAAGTACAACTTCACAATATAATCAAAAGGGACTAACTGAGACATGCAGAACAGTTTAGATGTAGAAATAGAAAAGAATGTTTGAAGGGTCAGTTAGATTGAAATAGAATTTTAATAATCATGAGAGCCAAGTGTTTCTAACCCAGTGTCGCTTAGACAGCCTTGGCCATCACAGGTCTATTCACATGGATTCTGAATGACGATCAGAAGATATTCCTTATCTATGGAGAGATGGACAAAATCAATTCACCCTTAATTTAAATTTAATCAAGGAATATTTCAACTAGACTGCTTTTCTCTTCAAAACATCACATGGACAGATGGTTTCCCACCCTGGCTGCACATCAGAATTACCTGTTGAGCCTTTAGAAAATACCGATTTCCTAGGGCCTCAGAGATTCTGATTTCATCGGTTTGGGGTTGAGTTGCAGGGATGGAAAAAATTTTAAAAACTCCTCCAAGTGATTTAATGTGTAGCCAGGGTGAGGACACTGGTGTAGAAAAAGCTTCATTGAGTTTATAGGCAATTCTGATGTGATGGATTTGCTATAGAGGTTTGTTCTAGATTAGTTTGGTGGCATAGGTCCCATGGTACAGTCATTTTGTAACATCGTGAACCTAATTCCTTCAGGGAAAGGAGTGTTTTTGTGGCTGCTGTCTTCTGGTAGACGGGGGAGATGTACTTTCCCCACAGGGAGGGTTTAAGAACCTACAGGCCTTGGGTTCACTGCCTACTTTATCTGCAGGACAGGGAACATTTCTCCCATTCTGCAGAGTCTGTATGCTAAGTTTGCTGAAAATCAGACCTACATTTTCTAAATTTTTTCATTACTAATAATAAATGCAAGTGGGCAAAATTCAACCTGTTCTAAAGTCATGGGTCATATTAATTGCTAATTTCATAGAATTTTTAGGTTGGGATTTTTACATTCAAACATCATTTTGCAATAGAAGAATGTTGTTTTATATTGCATACTAAAATATATACTTCCCATTCATAGAAACAAGGCTTTTTATCTAGCAAAGTAGAAAGATGATTTAACTAGGAAATGAAATGCCAAATTACCTGGAGCTACCATGATTTCATGTTTCTTTGATCTGATCCTAAGAAAAGTCAGGTCGTTCTGAGGATCAATATCACGAACTGTGCTTTTGGCTTTCATTGTCAGGTGATGAAGAAGGCCTGCATATTGAACAGTTGTTGAGTTGTCCAAGGTTGTTCGGATGGGTATACCTATTATGAAATTTAATTTTGGTTAATAATTTTCTGACTAGAAAAGTAATATGTACATTGTGGAAGTACTGGAAAACACTGATAATTGTAAAGAGGAGGAAAAAGTTATGGCTTATCACTCTCTGGTAACAGTTTTAGTTTATTTCCCTCCAAACTTTTTGTCTCTATGTAGATTTTCAAGTATAGTTGTGTGACACTATATTTACAAATTTGACTGTTGCTTTTTTCTTCATTAAAATTATAAAATACGAGTTGTCCTTGTTGACAGTGTCATCAACATTATTTTTAATAACTGCATACTTTACTATTTTATGGACATATAATACAATCCATCTCCTATTGTTTGGTCATTTTGTACCTTTTATTTTTTATAGCTAATGGTGTGATGATGAACGTTTTTGTGCATAAATCTTTCAGAAGCTGTTAACTGACTACTTGAGTACTAAGTTAACATATTTTTAGATGAAATGCACTCCCCCGAACATCTTGTCTACAGTGAGTCTGCTTTGAAGTGCTTGATCTGTGACATGGTGTTAGTCTTCTTCCCTGAGGCCAGAAACATAAAGGGATATCATCACACATGCTAGAGGGTACATCAAAAGGGACTCCTCACACCGTATTTTGCAAACCTTAAATTTTATGTTAGAAAAGATGCTAATAAGGATATTGTAGTTTTGCTATGCATTCCCTGATTTGCACTCATTTTTGGTTTAAACACTACTAAATTTGGCTACTTGTGTGCTCCATTGTTTGTTTGTTTTTTTGTTTTGAGACGGAGTCTCGCTGTCGTAGGCCCAGGCTGGAGTCCAACGGCAGGATCTCTGCTCATTGCAACCTCTGCCTCCTGGGTTCCAGCACTTCTCCTCCCTCAGCTTCCCGAGTAGCTGGAGTAGCTGAGACTGCAGGCACCCACCACCACCTCTGGCTAATTGCTGTATTTTTAGTAGAGACAGGGTTTCCCCATGTTGGCTAGGCTGAACTCCTGACCTCAGGTGATTCACCCGCCTCATGTCTCCCAAAGTGCTGGGATTACAGGCGTGAGCCACCATGCTCAGCATGCTCTACTGTTCTGTTACACAAGTTTAAAACAGAAACTATTAACTGGAAAATTCTAGCCAGAAGAATATGCAAGTGTAATTCAATTCAGTTGAAATCGATCTAACTCAACTCGGAACACCCAGCATTAATGCCTAGTATGTACCAGGTACTGTGGTAGGTATTTTACATATATCGTATCTAATCAGAGATAGCCTTCATATTATTTTGAGAAGAACTAGATAGCCAGAGAATTCCAGGGATTTGATTTGCAATGTGCTTTTATTTTAGGAGGAGATATGAAGGTGAATTTGGGATTGCTATCAAATTCCTTAGGTATCTGTATTAAGGGCACTCAAGAAATGAGCCTAATATGGCTCCTGGTTTCCTTCAGAGAATGTAGCTCCAGAGACTATTAAACAAGAAGAGCACTTTCAAGAGTGGAAGAGTGTTACAAACTTAGCATTTTACCAGGTTTTCATAAAAATCTTCAAGACCATCAATTTTGACTTTGAAAAGACTGATTTCTCTTTCTTTTAAGATAACTGCTGGGTCCAGAATGTTTTGCTAAACAATATGAGGATAATATTTACAGGAAAACCTATTCAATAAATAAAGCATCATAAAAACCTTGCTAATCTTTTATTATGATTTGTTGGCCACTTTTTCCCTGGAAGGCAGTCAGCTGTCTTGCATACCTGAAGGTCACAAAGCATGGATCTTTAACAAGCATGAAATGGAAATGTAGCAACACGCAACCTTTGATGGGAACTTTTTGACGAGCAGTTTTATTTTGCATCCTAAGTAGTGACTACCTACTAAGGGTGCAATGCTCACTAGCAAAACAAGAAATACAACCAGAATAAATTATTTAAAATGTAGGTGACAGGATTATGAATCAGATGCTCAGGTCTATTTAGTTAGTCTGTTCATGATCCAAGTCAATAAATAAAAGAGCTAGCCTTTTTGAATAATAAGTGTGCACAGTGGAAACACATAGAGTTTTTCATATCTGCCATACACACTTGGAAAAAATCAATCAACAACTATTTATTGAACTCTTGCTTGGCACCATGTGAGGTAATTAAAAAATAATTTATTGAGAAGTAATTTTAGCACATGGTACAAAATTTATCCACTTCCCTTCTGAGAAACAACTACTGGTTTCTTAGGAGCCTTCTAGAGACATTCTAGGTCTATTCAAGAATGTATGTGTTTGTGTTTGTAATCTTCATTTTAATGATACCATTCTCTATTTCGTACCTTGATTTTTAAATTTAATACTCTTTGGAAATTCTGATTCTGTACATGTAAGTCACTTATATTAATGACTGAATAACAGTCTTGTTGAATAGATGTTTTGTAATATACTTAATATGTCCTACTGATGAGCATTTAGGCTGTTCTCAATCTTTCACTTTTGTAAACAAGGCTACTTAATATGTCCTTGGTCATCTCATTTCACATTTGTATATATGTGTAGGATAAATTCCTAAAATGAAGCTCCTAGAACAAAGAGCATATGTATTCTAAGATTTGATGGCACTACTTTACTACTCTCTATGATCCTAGTAAGCCAGCACCCGTTATTTCAATTTGTCATCTTCAACTGCACATTTGTGCTTTGGTTGATAGATTGTATTTCAAAATAAAAGGAATTGGCTGGATGGCTGTTACAATCTAATGAAACTCAAATGATAGATTGTTAGAAATGTCAGGAATATTTAAAATTAAGAGCCTGTAGAAATCAGACTTATGTACATAAGAAAATATGACAGATCTGACTGCCTGGGGGACAAATATACATATTTGCCAGTATCTAATTCAGTGATCAGTGTTGCAATATTATAAACAACGAATGGTTTTATAAATGAGAAACCAGTGCTAACAAAAATCTGCTCTAATTAAAATATGTAGCATTGGGCTAAACTGGGAAGACTACTTTACTGTCTTCAATAGGAAGTCTATGTTTCAGTAACAGTGAAACCGAAGGACTATATTTAACATGGCATATGATGTTATCTAAATGAATAAGCATGGTAGAAGTCTGACCTAACCACAAATATAATCTGAGAATGCTAAAATGATTTGCCTAGAATTAGTAGACCACAACTGCTAGTAGAAAACAGTAATACATAAAACATCATCGTAGCTAAATATTTTGGTATTAAATTTCATGGGACTTCCCAAAGCTGAAAAGCTACAAAGCTGCACTGTAATAAATGACACTTTCATCTAAAATTGAGTAGGTTGTTGAAACTGAGTAGTTTATTACATTCTGGTCACACAGTTTACACCATATGCCATTAATAAACATCCTTGTCATATACTCTGGTTATTAATAATCCAACCATAAAATAAGCCCCTTATTTATATTTTAGGGAAAACAGGTTAATTTGGCTTTCAGGTAAAAACTCTTAAGTACCCAGAAACCTTGAAAAGTGTCCTGAATTCTAATATAAACTTATCCTAGTAGAGGTTAATTAGAAGTTAATGGGTATTGAAAATAATATTTTGTTGCCTTCAGATAAGAGAAGTGTTAATTGAGGAACCTCAGGAAAATAAAGTGAAAATCACTTTTCGTCTCACTACTCAGGGTGATCACTGTAACATATCCCTACTCTTCCTTCTCTATTTATTTGAAGTGTATATGTGCACCTGACCATAGATAGGATTAGAACGCGCTGGTGACCACTTTGTTCTCTGCTTTTTTCATCTAATACTGTGAGTAGTTTCCCAAGACCCTAAATAGTCTTCAACCTTTTAAATAGAGCAATGTTCATCAAGTAAATATTATATAGTTACTTTAAAAATTCCTCTACTGTTAGGACACATTTATTTACTTACTTGTTCTATTTATGTATTTATTGCTATTACATATGATGCCTCAGTGAGTATCCTCATACCTAAATATTTTTGTCATCACTCTTTAGGATAAACTGCTAGCAGTAAAATTGTAGATCAAAGGGGGTGAATATTTTTCAGACGTTTGACGCATATCACCAGGATTACCTACTTTAGACCAAGATCTTCCAAAGAATAACACTAGATGAGTGGTTCTGGGTGTCACAGGTGAATGTACCTGTAACAGGGTTGAAGAGTGTCCCCTAGACTCCCCAGATCCCCAAATTCAAGTCCAACATAAACCTCAGAAGGTGGCCTTATTTGGAAACAGGGTGTTTGCAGATGTAATTAGTTAAGATGAGGTCACACTGGATTCGGGTAGGCCCTAATCCAATAACTGGGGTTCTTATAAGGAAACAGACAAGAGACACAAAGATGAGAATGCCATATCATGATGGGGATGGAGATTGGAGTGATGTGTCTATAGGCCAAGGAACACTAAAGATTGACAACTACCAGAAGCTAGGAAGAGGTAAGGAATGATCCTTCCATAGTGTCTTCAGAGGAAGCATGAGTCTGCGGACATCTTGATTTCAACTTCTAACCTCCAGACCTGGAAGAGAATACGTCTCTGTTCTCTGTTGTTTTAAGTTACCAGGCGTGTTGTAGTTTGTTACTGCAGCCAAAGGAAACTAATGAACCACCTCTATGAAATCACATGGACGGCTCATCTTCGGAGCCGTGGCAGAGTGTATCCAAATACCTGGAAATAAAATCAATGCAACCAGATCCATGTACTAGGGCTGAAATGCTTCCTGGAAATATTCTGCATAGTTCTTGACTTACATGTAAGGCAGATCTTAAATCCTCTCTTGCCCTGATTATTCAAGCTCGAAAATTTATTATGTTCTATTATCTCTCTCACTCATTCGGCCTTGAGTTACTGGTTATAAAATAAATCAATTGCTTTATCTGTATAAATGAATTAAAAATCCCAACATTCTCATAACTATTTAATTACTATTAAGTGTTGGGTATTATGCCAAGCACTCAACAATTATTGTCTCATTTAATGATCAAAACCACCAGTAAAATAGGTGATTGTCCATTCTTAGTGGTAAGGAGTTGTAGTTCACAATTTAAGCAGACTTTCAGTTGGTAGTTGCTCAATAAATATTTACTGATGGATTTTTCCATTGGTAATGGACCAATTGGTAATGGGCCAATTCCATGGTTGCACCACAAATTATGTAAAGTAGCTACTCTTATTTTAACTAATGCTCTGTAATTTCTGGCACCCCTTGTCCTTACAAGTGTCTGAATTAGCAATGAAACCAGCAGGAGCTCTTAAGAGGTTGCCACCATAGCTAAGCATGGAGCAATGTGCCAAAGTAATGTGCCAAAGTAAATGCGATGTCGATTCTTAACAAGGATTGTGCAGCAAGAGCAAGTTTCTGGTAAGTCTACAGATTTCATAGTTGGAAATGTATAGGCTCTTCTTATACTACATCCACAAAGAGTACATTATAAATGATATCATTAATTCTCAAAGATTTTTAAATAAAATATGTTCAAGGAACACGTTCCACTTAAAATAAAGACTGAAATTCTGTATGGTTAAAAATGTTGAAACAAAAACAAACTACCAACAATGATATTCTCCCTATCTTCTATATGATAGTTTTTTTGGCACTTCTGAAATATTGGAAAAGCTTTAAAAAGTAAACAATGTATAGTGCTTTTTAGGAGTATATAGACATTTTTAGACATGTCTTCTTCATATTTATGTCCCCAGATCTTAGCAGAGTGTTTTTTATATATATATATGGACTAACAGAGCAAACAGGTTCCTGGTTGGCTTCTGCATGTCAAGAAGATAGCCTGTGATATATTTACCTTCTGCATTTACAACCATAGTTCCAATAACCCCTTTATGGCTCTGGATCCTCTTTAAGGTTTCTTCCACCTCTGCCTGAAAGAGACCAGGAAGATAATTAACCAAAAGGGCCCTATGGTAACTCCAAACCTAAGGAGAATAATGTTTGGAAAGATACCTCCTCCCCTATCTCCATAACCTAAGGTGCCAAGTGTGATAATCTCAGATTTTTAAAAGACAGCTTTGAAATTGTCAAGTCCCACATAAATATACCTATATAAGACCTCGTGGTTACAATCCTGATAAATCTCAGTAAGAAAGACAGCTTACTGCCTCACAGGAGTTCACTCCATATTTATCTGTTTCCATTTACTAGAACATTATTCTTTACATTGCATGGCAATTTATCCCAGATTATCTTTCATTCATTGACCCTGCTGTATTCAAATGAAAATTCCTTTTCTACATTATAGTGCTTTAGATATTTATAGAGCTATATCATGGCCTCCTTATGTCTAAAAGTAGTCCTTATTGAGAAATCTTATTTTCATTACTGTGACCTCATCAGTTCAGATGATTAAATTTAAAGGATATTCTATAAAAAACAAAGTATTCCAGGATTCTAGGATTTTCTTGATAACTATAGCTTGCATCTTAGTGCAAGCTGAATGTTCAACTATGAATGATTATTCTGGAATCTATTATTGTGTTTTAAACTCATTTGGAATCTTATGTGTAGACTCTATTGTAGGTTTTCTTCCCCTCTAGAAAAGTCAAAGTCAAGAACTATCTTTTCCAAACCTGCAAATTGTTCAAGACTGAGCAATCTCAGAACTATTCTGAGTTCAAACAGTATTCTGCAAATTCTCTTGATGAGGGTTTGCTATATTCTTTTTTCCTCAGTGCTACATGGGTGAACATTATGTTACTTCAAGATAGTTTTCCTTTGTACTTGGTATCCGCATGAGCCCTTATTTTCTCTATTTCAGCATCATAGCCAATGTTTTCTTAACTTTAGGCATTTTTATACTAGATTAATTATTCTTACCATTATGAATGCCATGTATATTATTTATCTAAGTGTTCTTTAAATTATCTCACTGCTAAAAGTTTAAATAAATGCATTTTAAAAGGAAACCATATATCACTACCACAGATGGAAACCTGATGTTATTCCTCATAAATAGAAATAACTGTAAAACAAACAAAATGAACAAAATGAAGAGACAGCATATCATTAAATTCTACTGCAATGAAAGCTCTGAGCCTGAGGCCTGCTCTTTAGATGAAAAATGGAAACTTCCAAATGACAGTGGTATTAAGGACCTAATAGTAACAGAAATTTTCTCCTGTATGTAGTCTGAAGGTTGAACAAAAAGGAAGAGGAATAACTTTCTCACGATGTGATTCATTCTTATTTAGCATTTCTGGGCCATTTTATGTAGCAACTAATGTTTGCATCTCACTTTGAGAAACACTGCACTAAACCGTAAACGCTGAACAGGGGATCAATAATTTACTGCATTTTGGGCAATCTTTAAGACGATGTCCACAGCCTCGTGAAGCCACTGTGTCCTCATTTATCTTTCTCCCTGTTACTTATCTCCCAAACTCCTTTCTTTTCTTTCCCTGGCCTTTCCATTTCTCCACCCAGTTGTTTCTCGTCTCATGATTTCTGAGTGCTCCTAGTATAATTTCCCATCTCCAATCCCCGTTTCATTCCTCTCTTAACGACCTTTGCTTTCCACAGTTTCTACTTTTTTTTTCTTCTTTTTTTTGGGGGGGGGGGAGGGGGGCGAGTCTCCCATCACTTACTTCCTTTTTATTTCCCTTTCTTCTTTTTCAGTATCTTTCCTTCTCACCCTTGCATTCCCTTGCTTTCCCTGTCCCACCTCTTCCTTCTCTCTAAGGGTCTGATTTTTTTCCTTTCCATCTCGTCCTCCTGCCCCTTCTTTGGAAACTTTCCTGGCTCCCCGGATTTCTCACCCCCCTGAGCATTCTTCATTCTCTCGATCTCTCTCTTTCCTTTCTCAACATCACCCCTCCCTATGTACCACCCCCGCGAAATCAATTCCCAAGACAGCTTCCACTTATCTAGACATCTTCTTCCCCCTTTCCAAAGTCTCCCTCTCGCCCCTCCAAGAAAATCCTGGAGCCACCAGTCTCCGCCGCGGCCCCTGGACCGTCCGTGCCTGGGGGGGGGGCCCAGGAGCCGGGCAGCGAAGGTCCTTGCCGGTAGGCGTCCTTCGAGCGCCGGGGCGTAGACGGAGACCCTAGATTTACCATCGCGGAGGCCGCGAAACTCTGGGCTCAGGCTGGCGGCACAGACTCCGGGGATGTCAACAACGCTACCAGCCGTAGCTAGGAGACAAAGGAGGAAGTGGCCCCCGGAAGCTTCAGGGCCGCGCCTGCGTGCTCGCGGACCGGCTTTTCCGCCCTGACCGTGCTCCTGATGCCTTCCGGCCGCCGTAGGCGAAGGTTCGCGGAAGCGGCGAGCAGGCGCTCACCTGAGGTTCGCCCAAGCCTGGGGCGGTGGGGCCGGGGAGGGAAGAGGGAAGTGGGTCAGGCCCTCGGTCTGTGTTCGTCCATTCATTCATTCGTTGAGGCACGAGTTAATGTAATAGCCACTCATTCGTTCAAGAACTGCTGATTCACCACCCACCAGGTGCCAGGGAGGACAAAATGCACCAAAAAGTACCGGAAGCAGTCATGTCCACGTGTGATACTTGCCTTGGAGCAAGTAAACAGGGAACAGGGCCATCTGACTCCGGGGTTGGGCTGCTCTAGGGGTTTGGTGGTAGTCTTAGCTGCCTATGACCTTCCATTAGTACTGCCCTGTGCAGGGCAGATAATGTTTGCTCCCCTCCCAGTAGTTTTTATATTGAAGAAAAATATATCAGAGCATCAAATAGTACAATCTTATGTACTTAAAAAAAATTAATGTATATCTGTCTACTCCAAGATCAGTAAACAGAGTTTCACATTTTATGTTCTCACCTAGTTATAGCACCCTCTTCCTGTTCTCAACTCCCTTGAAGAGTTGCTACTTGTCAGTATTTCTGTTAGTTGTCAGTATCCATTAGGATCTGTATTTTTGCCATTGTAAATATCAACAGTTCTGAGTTACTAAAAAATTGCAAGTGGTAGTTGCGGAGGTTCTATACATTGCCATAGAGGAGCATTCCACTGGGTATTTAAGGAACTGTTGGAGGAAACACATTAAAGATCAGTTAGGGATGGTCAGAAGTCACTTGACTTTTTGAGGGACATTGATAATATCCTTATAGCCTAGGTGGAAAAGAGCCACTATTGTACGAAGAAGCACAGCAGGAAGATTTTATGGCTGCAGTCGTGTTATGACTTGCTGGGGTTAGAGGAGGGCAAATATTGATGACAAAATACAAGCTGTAAGTTGGGAATACATCTTCATGGGGATCATGCCATAACAACTTCCTGTAATACCGATTCTGTGCATCCATTTCCAGAAAGTAGTCTCACACTAGACAAGGCATGCATCATACTAGGAATGTCAACTGGATTCTGAATGGGCCGTGTTAGGCATGCTCTGGGACAGTTTTGAATTCATTGGCAGGCTTGAACTCAATGATCCATTTCAACTCCAAATCTGTCATTTTATTATATTAACTACAGAAATACTCTGAGAAGCTGTAGTTCTGCTCTAATTTTTGTTGAGGTGTGGGTGATTCTGATTACTGTAATTCTCTCCTTTTTTTCTCTCCAAGAAATTTGTATATCTCAGAAAGCCAGTTCTGAGATATACAACCTATTAATAGCCAAAGAATCCCACTTGATTCTCAACACCTGGTACTCCAACAAAGTTGATTTGGAAAGGGCTGCTAGAGCCGTGGGGAAGGAGTCTGAATCTGGTGTGTGCATGTGCATGTGTGTGCTTGTGTGTGTATGCGTGCATGTGTGTACAGTTCTGGCTCTTACCTGATTGACCATAGCTACCATTTTGCAGTAATACAAATAGAGGTCTTTAGAGAAGTACTGGCTGAATTGAAGACTGATTCTTGGGCTCTCTGGGTGTTTCTGATCAAGGAGCTTCCTACTTGATTGTGTAGCCATTTGTTTTTCTTACAAAAATCAGTGACAGTGCAACATGTCTGATATGTCAGTCAGCTTTAATGAAGGAACCCACTGCATATGCATGGAGTGTGGATTTCCTCGTTTCTGGAGTCAGGGTGTCAAGCTCATTCAATCGCTGACAGCTGTAATTAGAGCAAAAACCGATTCTACCATGAAAGGCACTGACAGGAGAACCCAACTGCTCAAGAGAAATAAGAAGTAGCCAAACTGACTTCCAGCCAACGGTCAGGTTTGACTCTATGCACAGGAAATCAATGAGGAGAACTTGAGCCATTTTCCCCTTATCAATTTTTCACTTCTAATTATTTCTTGGAGGTAGCTTGGTTTAATTTTTATGCCTTTTTTGGACCTGTAATGAATGTCCAGAGCTGTGCTATATAAAGTGTCTTTGCAATGCCTGACATGTTTCCTACCCCGTCCTCAATATGTGAATTCCTCTTTTACCATCTCCTTCTCCCATTCCCTCAGCTTTTCTTTTGACTCACAATAAGTGCTAAATAACTTTGAACTTAAGTGAAAATATTAATGAATATTTTAAAAAATATTAACGAATAATACTTTTTACAAGTACTCTGACTTAACCCCAAAAGTGATACATGCAGAGACCAAGTCCACAATTTTTCACATATAATTTTGTTAGAAGGAGATGATTTTCTTCTGAGAGTCTCTCTTGCTCTTTGATACTTTGCTACTGCTCTCTGGTTAGCTTGAAGAAATCCAGATAACTTAATGATCTTGAGTTTTTTCTTGGCATTTTCTGTACCACCCCATATAGCTATCTTTGGCATTCCTGGCAGTTGGCAAATATTATGAACTGGGCTGTGGAATAAATTTTGTGCCCATTCTCTCATAAGATAAAGCATTGTTTGTCATTTAACAGAACTTCTCCTGGTTTTCTACTGGTTTCCCTCCAGAAAATAGACACTACATTCTTCTAACATGTTCACAGGCCAGGCGTGGTGGCTTACATCTGTAACCCCAGCATTTTGGGAGCTGAGGCAGGAGGATTGCTTAAGGCCGGGAGTTTGAGAGCAGCCTGGGCAGCAAAGCAAGACATCATTTATACTAAAAATTAAAAAAAAAAAAGAAATGGCTGGATGTGGTGTTGCATGCCTGTAGTCCCAGCTACTTGGGAGGCTGAGGCAAGAGGATTGCTTGAGCCTGGGAGTTTGAGGTTGCAGTGAGCCACAATCACACCACTCTCTCCAGCCTGGGTGACAGAGTGAGACTTGTCTCAAATAAAAAAAGTACAATAAAATAATAAAATACTCCTTAATACTAGGGCATAATTAGAAGGTGCCAGTAATATCAATAAGTATTTCCTAAAACTGACCCAATGTCATAGAATTGCAGTATTATAGATTTAAAGTTTCAGACAATCAATCATTTTCTTCTTATTAGGCTAAGACACCCTCTGGGATGACTCCCTTCAAGACCTAAGTGTAATAGAAGTATTTGCTTTCCATAAGGGAATCCTTCTTGTTGGAATTAAGTGTTTTCCTAGAGCACAGGATTTGGAGTTGGGTGCAGGTGGGGATGACATTTCTAGGCATGTTTCCTTGAATAAAATAAACAGAGCATCAGCTTCTTCATTTATAAAGGAAGGAAGATAGTATCTACCTTAGAAGGTTAATATGTGAGGTTTAACTATTATGTGGGTGAATGTCTGGCTCATACCAGGTGACCAGTGTGGATCATTTAACCATGTTTCTTTCTTCTGGTTTTTCCATTCTTTGGTTCGTCTTTCCTTCTTCCCTCCATTCCTTTCCTCCTTCTCATCTTTAACCTTTCTTCCCCATTTCCTTCCCCTATTTCCTTCCTGTCTCCCTTCTTCACTATCCTCTCCTCAACCTCTCTTCCTTCTTCCCCTCCCTAGGAAAAATCTCCATAATTCGTATTGTTGATGTTCTCATTGAAGAGCAGCTTTCCCTTTCTCTTTGTACACAACTTGTTATTAATTTAGAACCTTCATCCGTTTCATCTACCTCAATCCCATTTTAACATAATTCCCATTTTTATACTTCTAGCTCCAGCAAGCAGTTCCCATCTTGGTGTACTGCATGTAATAGGTATTCTCAGTATCTTATGGTTGAGGGTAAACTGTAAATATTTCCTGGTTGATTAACTTTGTTCAAAGAAGAAGAATGGAAGGGCTGAAGGGAGCAATACAATTTCATGCGCTTTATGTACCTCTCCTTTTCTCAGATAATCCAGTCCTGAGGTCTCTGATCCATTTAGTTTCAAAATTACTTTGGTAAGTATAACACATAAAAAAGTAAGGTGCACCAAACAAATGTACAGTGGGTGAGTTACTATGAAGTGAACAGCTAAACCCCCAAACCAGATTAAAATAAATAGAACACTGTTCACGCCCAAGAAACTTCTACTTGGCCAATCCCAATCATATGGCCACTCTCCCTGCAAGGTAGTTATCTGACTTCTAATAGCATGATTTAGTTTGCCTCATTTAAAATTATTCAAGTGGAACTACCTGGTATGTAACCTTTTGTTTTGGGCACAATTTTCCTCAGTGTTATGTGTATGATAGTCATCTATGTTGTGTGCAGTTGTGGTTTCTTCATTTTTATTGCTCTGTAGTACTCACTTGTAAGAAAACACTACAGTTTATTTATACTTTTACTGTTGAAAGATATTTTGGTTGTTTCTAGGTTCTGACTATTCTGCATAATGCTGCCAAAGCATTCTTTCACGTGTCACTTGGTGCACATAGGCATGCGTTTGTTTCAGGTATATATATATATATATATATATATATGCAGGAGTGGAATTGCTGGGTCATAGTGTACGATCCATTATCACGCATTGTCAAACTGTTTTCAACTGTGGTTGTGCCAGTGTACCAATGTACCTAAAGTGTAGTGCAAGATAATTGCTTTTGGTCTACAGCCTTGCCAATAATTAATATTGTCATACTTTTAGGTTTTAGCCATTCTGGTATATGTAAACTAGTGTCTCATGTGGCTTTAATTTGCATCTCCTTGATTACTGGTGAGATTGGTCACTTTTTCCTCCACATAATTATTGACTTTTTTTATTTCTTTGTGTGTGTGTGTGTGTGTGTGCGCGCGCGCGCACGCGTGCACATGTCTGTTCCCTGTGGTGCAAGATTTTTGATGGTTATATGTATATGTCTACCTTTACATAAATACCTACAGCTACATCTATATCTATCTATTACAGATCTGTTCTACTCTGTGGCTCCCATTTTATTCTCTTAATTATGTCTCTCAGGTTGTGCATATGTATATGGACACTTGGTGTGTAGCATAAGTGGAGCTGCAGACCAGTGGGGTAAATGTGATTTCTTTTCAGTATGTGACTGTATCAGTTTTATATCCATGAGAAAATAAATGAAACATATTCATTACCTTGGGCTAGGGAAAGCTTTCTTAAGCAAGACAGCAAAGTACTAATCCCATAAAAAATATTGATTACTAGAACACATAACAATTAAGAAATTAGAGGTGTGTTTGTCCTAATAAGAAGAAAATGGTTGATTTTCTGAAACTTTATAACACTGCAATTCTATGACATTGGGTCAGTTATGGGAAATATTTATTGATATCACTGGCATCCTCTAATTATGCCCTAAAAATTACCCAATCTTAGGTATTCCTTTATAGCAACACAAACCAGACTAATACAGGGACCTTATTCTCTGACCAGAGGGGCTTTGGTTTCAAGAGTGTGTGGCAAACTTCACTGTTTTTTTCTGTGTTCTCTTACCACTGGACCTCGACTCAGATTCAGTTACAGAGTGTGGCAGAGTTGGGTGAAGTCTCAGCATTCTGGTCTGAGGACTAACAAGGAAAGCCCCAGAGAATTTGAAAGTATCAGGGGGTTCACAGTGAGGGAATTGCTCAGGAAGGCAACCCCATGAAGTTGTTTTTGGACTCCCAGACTTATCCCTGACTGAGTATATGTGTTTCTGATCCCAGACAGTATATCAAAGACTTTAAGAATAGAACTGTGGTATAGACCACTGGACAAGTCCGAGACTGCTGACTCGGTAGAATAAACATGGATCAGATCCAAATTTTTCTTCAAATTCTTGGAAAGTGGAACCTACATTGAAACCATAAGCCACAGAAGGCTGGTCAGAGCTTGGAGCCAGAACAAAATTGGATTGATTTCTGGCACAAACAAAAATACCAACATTCTTTATGGGATTTAAATAAAACTCAGCATTTCATTACCTAATATTCAAAGTGTTCAGTGTACAACCCCAAATCGTTGACATACAAAAGTCCAGAAAAAAACTTTTTTAAGAAAAGAGAATCAATAGACTCTCTTGTGATGTGAGATGACACAGATTTTAGAATTATCTGGCAAAGACTTTAAGTATAATCAAAGTAGTCCAGGAAGTAAGGACAAACATTCTTGAAACAAATGGAAAGATAGAAAATCTCGGGTGGGAAATATATGATGTAAATATATGATGTAAAGAAGGAGCAAATGGAAGTTTTAGAACTGACAAAATAACAAACGAAAACCTCACTGGGTGAGCTAAAGAGCACACTGGAGATGTTAGAGGAAAGAGTCAATGAACTGGAAAATAGATCAAAAGAAACTATCCAATATGAGCAAAAGAGAGGAAAAGCAAACCATCAAGGAACTGTGAAAAATCTCCAAAATCTCAGATTTGTCATCAGTGTCTCAGAGGGAGAAGAAAACCGGGCAGTGCAGAAAAAAATTTGAATAAGTAATAGTTAAATTTTAAAAATATATCTTAAAAGATACAAATCTGTAGATTCAAGGAGCTCAATGAATCCCAAAGAGGGGAACAAAACAAAAATGAATTTATATCCAAATACATCATAATCAAAATGCTAAAATCTGAAGACAAAAATCTGAAAGCAGTCGGAGAAAAATGAAGTATATTTATAGAGAAATGATTTTGATTTACACAGGAATGATTCCTGGTCATAAACTTTGGAGGGGAACTATCTGTTTAAAGAGCTAAGAGAAAATATTGTCGACCCAATTTTCTATATACGGCAAAAATACCCTAATAAAGGGAGAAATAAAGACTTTTTTTTTGGTCGGAGTCTCGCTATGTCGCCCAGGATGGAGTGCAGTGGCGCGATCTCGGCTCACTGCAAGCTCCGCCTCCCGGGTTCACGCCATTCTCCTGCCTCAGACTCCCGAGTAGCTGGAACTACAGGCGCCCGCCACCACGCCCAGCTAATTTTTTGGTATTTTTAGTAGAGACAGATGTGAGCCTCCATGCCCGGCCAAGACGTACTTAGATGAAGGAAAACTTAGTGCCAGCAAACATGCACTAAAAAAACGTTAAATGAAGTTCTTAAGACAGAAGTGAAATGATGGGAGAGGGAAACATGCAACATTGGAAATGAAGGAAGAAGAAACTAAAAATATCTGGGTAACTATAATAGACTACGGGTCAGCAAACTATAGCCCACGTGCCAAATTCAGCTCACCATCTATTTTGATTAATATAATTTCATTGAAACACAGTTATGCTCATTTGGCTATGTGTTGTCTTTCTTTGGCTGTTTTCACTCTATAAGCACAGAGTTGAATAGTTGTGACAGACACTGTATGGTCTGCAAAGCCTAAAATATTTACTATCTGGCCCTCAGCAGAAAAAGTTTGCTGAATCCTGTAATAGACTGTTACTCGCTTGAACTCTTTAAAATGTGTTTGATGGTTGCCAAAGATTATAGCATTGTTTAGGGTTTTGAAAGTATGTAAATGTAATATGTAAGGTAACTACAAAGTAAAGGGAGGGTAGAGAGACCAATGTGAGAGTAAGTTTCCTACATTTCAATTGAAGTGGTTAGGTATTGGTTCTAAGTAGATTGTGGAAAAAGAGCTATATAATCTCTTGGGCAACCAATAAGAAAAATTACAAACTGATGTAGTAAAAAGGCAAACTAGATAAATTATCATATGAAAAATTGTTTGGGCAACCCAAAAGGGAAAAGGGCAAACAGTCGAATGGTAAATAGATGGAACAATCAAATCCCGATACATCAATAATTACATTACATATACATCACATAAGCAGACTGATTAAAAGAGGTTGTCAGAATGAATTAAGAAACCAAAAATGATCAGCGATTTCTGTTTCTGTAAAGATGAAGTAGACATGCTTCTCCCTATTCTTTCCCCTAATTATACGTAATAACTCTGAAGATTATATATACAAACAGAAGAGATTGAGATAGCCAGACAGATTGGCTAGGGACGTTGGGATCGAAGGAGTGACATGCTTATAAGTTACTTGAGTTTTCTTTTTGTCACATATATCCTAGACTAGGATATCTTGTACAAGGAGCTGGCAGCCCAGAAATGTAAACAGGCACAGAAATTTTTTTAAAATCCCAACAAAAGCCTACCTTTTCTAGCCAAAGGATCAACATACGTCCAGCCTAAAAAGATGGAAACTCTCAGAAAACAACCACTCTACTCCATCCAAACACCATACAAAAAAACCATCAATGCCCAAGTGGAGAATATAGATTTCCACTCTCATATTGCCATAATTCCCTCCATCCTCTGACATATCCTTTTCAAGTGCCCAGAGAATACATAGAACAAGATAGGCCGCATCCTGGACTGTAAGACAAACCTTAACAAATTTAAAAGAATGGAAATTATACAGTGTGTTCTCAGACTACAGTGGTTTCAAGATAGAAATCAATAACAGAAAGATAATGGGAATATCTGCAAACACCTGAAAACTAACCAACACATTTCCAAATAATTCTAATTTAAAGAGGAGGTCTCAAGATAAATTTTTTAAAATACAGTGAACTGAAAGACAATGACATAAGATGTATTAAATTTGTGGAACCCAACTAAAGTAGTTATAAGAGGTAAAATTATAGCACTACATGCTCTCATTAGAAAAATTGAGAAGTCTTAATCTGAACTCTCACTTCAAGAAACTTGGAAAAGAAGAGCAAAATAAATTGATTTCGTATTTAAAAGTTCCCTGTATTTGGGTTCTCTAGAGGGACAAAACTAATAGGTTAGATGTATATATAAAGGGGAGTTAAGAAGTATGGGGTCACATCATCCCAAGTTGAGATCCCACAATAGGCCATTTGCAAGCTGAGGAGCAGGGAAGCCAGTCAGAGTCCCAAAGCTGAAGAAATGGAGTCTGAAGTTTGAGGGCAAGAAGCATCCAGTGTAGGAGAAAGATGTAGGCCAGAAGACTAAACCAGTCTTGTCTTTCCACGCTCTTCTGCTTGCTTTTATTCTGGCCATGCTGGCAGCTGATTAGATGGTGCCCACCCAGATTGAGAGTGGGTCTGCCTCTCCCAGTCCACTGACTCAAATGTTAATCTCCTTTGGCAACACCCTCACAGACACACCCAGGAACAATACTTTGCACCCTTCAATCCAATCAAGTTGACACTCAATATTAACCATCTCAAGTCCACTCCTTGTCAACTTAAACCCATACACATCTCCTAAAATCATACATAATCTTCAAAAAAAGACAGTAATAAGGTCATAATTATGCCTAACACAATACAGCTATCCTTTGGTGGGAAATGCATCAATCCCCAACCCAAGTGCTATTACATAAAGTTAACAATACTTAAATGCTGATACAAAGTCAATAAATCTTATGTCACATGATAAAGGACAAAGAAAGGAAATAAAATGAGTACTAAGAAAATATCTTTCTTAGTACAAGTATATACATGCACAAACATGTTCTTAACAAAATAAGGAGAAAATACTCATGACAATTACGGTCCTCATTTCCAGAACTGGTCACATGGTCATAGCTGGTATTGGTGACTAACAGACTAAAACATTCCCCAGAAGAAATCTTGGCTGGGGACTCAATAATTCCACCAAATATTTGAAGAAGAATTAACATTGTTTCTACATAATCTCTTTCAGAAGGTAGAAGAAGGGGGATAACTTCCCAACTCATTTCATGATCTTATAAAGTTAGCATTACCCTGGTCTTCAAATCAGATAAAGACAGTACATGCACTGAAAAAGAAAGAAAAAGAAAAGTATGATGGTGAGAGTTTGAGAGTTCTTAGACTTGGCACCAAAAATACAGTTCATGAAAGGAAAAATTAATACATTAGACTTTATCAAAGTTAAAACTTTTGCTCTTCAAGAGACCATCTTAAGAGAATAGTAGAGAAGCTGCAGACTGGGAGCAAATATTTGCACATCATGTGTCTGACTAAGGACTACTGTCTGTGATAATTAAGGAACTCTCAAAACTGAACAGTAAGATCAAAAAAACAGCAACTACAACAACAATGTGATCCAGTTCAAAAATGGGCAAAAGACAGATAGAAACTTTCCATTGAAGAAGATATACTGATGGTAAATAAAGACTCCAAAAGATACTCAGCATCGTTAGCCATTGGGGAATGCCAATTAAAATAGTGGGAGTGTTCTATAAATGTCATTTAAATTCGTTGGTTGATGATATTGTTAAGTTCTCTATCTTTGGTGATTTTTCTGTCTGTTTTTTCTATCAATTGTTGAGAGAGGGATGTTGAATTCTTCAGCTATCATCGAGGATGTGTCCGTTTCTTCTTTCAGTACTATCACTTTTTGCTTTAAATATTTTTGCAACTCTCTTTTCATGCATACATTGCAGTTTTATTATGTGTGGTTTTCTTTGCATTTATCCTGTTTGGGGTTTGCTGTGTCTCTTGAAAAAATGTGACTTGATGTCTTTTGTCTGGGAAAATTCTCTTGCTGTGTGTTGCCAGGTTCCAGTAATTAAAAATATGCTTTTATGAATGAATAAAGGCTATATGAGTCTTTTCTAAGAGAGTCGGCTGAGACATGTTTACTTACCATGTTCTGCATGTATATTTTCATCTACAGAATTGCAAGTATGAAAACAATACAGAGCAATTGTATACGCCATTTCCCTTGTATTTGACACAAAATGATCACTACCTGGTTCTTATGCTCAGGATCCATGGATTATCATTTAATATATGCTGGGCCAATTTTGCTCTAATTGAAGTAAACATTGGTCAGGGTGAAGGCAGTGAAACATTGTCCTCTGACCTTTATAACCTAAGGATAGTGGATAGTGGATAGTACGGCAGTCTGCTGCTCTTCTATAAACACTGATCTCTTATTTTTTGTTTTCTGGGCATAGTTTTCCAAGCACTTCCACGCGCTCTGTGTCAGTTGCCCTTATAATGTCCCTTTGAATTTGTAGAGCTTGGCTCCATTTTGCAGATGTTGTGTCTGAGGCAAAGAAACCAAATGATGGAATAAGGATCCGGGGTGGTGAATCTTATTTCACCATTCTGGAACTTTCCCCAGGATAGTTCTGCTTCTGTTTTGGAGTGCTTATTGTATATCCTCCAAGTTATCTAGATGGCTCTATGCTATTCTTGTTCCAAAATGTAGCCTGGTCATGGACACAATAAGTGGTCGAGCAAGAAACAAGGCTGAGCTTCCTTGTTCTCCTTCTGTTTTGTTCTGCCAACTGCATACAAGAGAGAAGAGGACATTGTTACCTGATTGGCAAAAGGAAGGACTTGCATCTCCTTCACAGGGAGGATGCTGCCTTGTAATGTCACACCAGATATTCCAGCATGATCCCTTTTATAAATCTATTTGGTTGACTTCTTCTCTTGTAGCTGACTCAGAAATTGGGATGATTTCTCTGTGGATCCTATAAGGAGCCTGGAGATGGTGAAGAGAATGCCTTGACCATCAGGAGACAGCTTACCTTATTGAATCTTGATCACTTCTTCTGACTACTTTGGATATTAAAAGAACAAGGTAAGAGTGGGAGCAAAATGGTGGATGCTGAGGCACATGCTTGGAAGGCAAATAAATGGAGACTATGAATAGAACGTTAGAGTCCCTCCCAAGATAAAGCAGACTTATATGGAACAGTCATTTCTTCAACAGTATTGATGGAATATTTGAGGCAGAATCATGGGGGTGAAGGGAATACAACTATAAATAAGATAAAAATATCCCTTGCTTGCACAGTGCCTACAGCTTTGTGGGGGATACAGTTAAAAAACAGTTGCAAAGCTGCACACCAGGTTTCCCAATAGGAGAAGTATAGTTGCAAATGGTGCACACAGAAAGTCATCCTAACTCAGTGTGAGGGGATCCTAGAAGGAATCCTGGACTAGTGCTATCTAAGCTGAGATCCAAAGGAGACTTGGATACTAGTTAGGTGAGTAGGTGTAGGGGTGGAACAGAGGGGAAAACAGGTGCAAGAAAAGCTTGATGTTTCAAAGAACTAAAATTACTGCAGTTTGAGGTGATTTCAGTTATGGCTTTAGCATACAGGATGGGGAAAAAACTTCTCTAGGCAAAACCTAGTATTATTTTGGTTAACTGTACTCAAGTGCATTACCTGAAATTCAGGGCATGTGCATGAATGGACCTGCCGCCTTCCTTTACTAGTGTGCTTGGGTAGGAACCCTGGTTTCATATATGGAGGCAAGAAAGTACAGGTTAATGCAGACTTCTGCATTTGATGCATTGACTGGCAAAATATGACTCAGCACCTCGGTCTCACTGAGGCAGACAGCGCCCTCAAGTGGAAATGAAGATGAGCGGTACTTTTGTGCCTCACTAGCCCCCACTTATATATGCAGTAAATGTGGTTCTGTTTTGTTTTTGTTTTTGCCATTCGCCTGTGAAGCTGCAGTCAGCTGATGGTCAGCACAGTCTGCTGAAATTCTGAAACCAAATAATGTAAGGAGTGTTCTCATTTCTATGAAGAACTGACTTGTTTTATCATCTAAATTTTAATCCAAGGTAGTTTTTGAGAAAAATTATAAAAGACGACAGAAGAGAGGATGAGAAACAATAAAAAAGAAAATTATTTTGTCATTTTTCTTTCGATTCCACCTCCAGAACGTTAGTTCAGCTTTGGCTAGTGGAAGGTGTTTGGACCAACGGAGTCAAGATGGTGCACATCCGGGTTCTTCATCCCCCCTCCCAACTCTTCCCGGGTTTGGGCACCATCTGTCTTGTTTTTCTAAGACCACCAGAGCAGCACAAAAGAACCAGCAAGTAGGCAAAGGTCAGGCGCAAAACTGCTGGTTTATTTTAGTAACCTAAGGTGTGCGGGAGAAGTCTGTCGGCCTCCGGGGAAGGAGGCCGGCAGAGTGCCCCTGTGGGGCTCTCGGACGGACTTCCCACAGTCCCGACATCCAGACAGGACTGGAGCTGTGAGAGGGCAATAGGCGGGGCACAGGCGTGTCAGGGGCGTTCCGCAGGTGCGACCAGGTAAATCTTGGTTTCTTCGGATTGACGTCACCTGGCGCATGCCCAGTTGGTCTGCACCTTCCCGGGCGCCGGCTGCATTTTCGCGTGCGCGGGAAGAGTTGGTGGTGAAGAAGAACCCGGAAGTGCACCATCTTGCCTCCGTTCGTCCAAACAGAAGGGAATTAGTAAGTGAATCTGTTGATATAAACGATGTTAACAATGGAAAGTTAATTTCTTCTCAACATCTTTAACTACACTTTGGGCAGTAGCTCAGGAACGTATCTTTGAAGTGCTACCAAATGTGCAGTCGGCCTGGGCGCTCATGTGTTTGCGATCAAGACAGAATAAGGAGGTGCGTGTTAGAGAGAGGATGCCTGTGTCTCATGTTTTAATGTCCCAGGACCTGGGCTGCTCCCATATTTGCCCAGTTTTATCTCCTATGCCAGGGGGGAGTATTGGCATCTTTTGCCAAAATGCATTGTGATTTTAAGGTTATTAAATTTCATTTAGCTATTTTTAAGTATTTCAATATTTAAGAATATGCTCAATAGAATTAAAATGCTTTCAGTGACACAAGATGCTGAAATGGAGTAGCTACTGCTCTTTGTCTCTAAATAAGAAGGCAAGTTTGGGGAAATGATCTGTATTACTCCTCAAAGGCCTCTAGGTGGTGCTGCTGTGACAGCTATCGGCTAAACAGTTTTTTTAGCACTTAACTTTCAAACCAAATATTTAACTTATTAAATGTCTTATACTTATGGTTAATTGCTAATATAATACTATTGATAATTTATACCATCACATTTACATTAGATTCTCCTAATAATGAGACTATATTCATAAATTACACAACAGAGTAATTTTAAGAGTTGGAATAAATGTAGTTCTCTGGTTATTATTTAATAAAATAAAAAACTTTTAAGTGTGGCTGAATTTTTCCACATACATTAAAACTTACTGCATAATTAGCTTTTCCTTATCTCTACTTGCGTTGGGTAAAATAGTACTTCGTACGCAGTAGGAGCCAAATCAATGTTTATTAAAGGAGTTAATTTTTTTTGAGTTTCCCTTTCTACTATTCATTGAGGATGAGATAACCACTGGATTCAGTTTTTTAAAACCCTAGTCAGACATTGCTGCTTATCTTGGCTAGTGACAACAACAGGAGGCCATTTTTTCTCTATTTCTGAAAATGTGCTGAAGAATATATATAAAATCACTTCTTTATTTTAGAAGCAAATTGGTTTTTGAGGTTGGTTCTATTGAAATGCAAGAATAGTGTGGATAAGTGTGTTTGATAATTGCTCAAATCTTAATCAAGATTTTATTAAAATCAATATTTGATAAGCTGCTCAATTTAATTAAATTAAACCACAGAGAAATGAGGAATAAATGAGCCTGAAAATCAATCACAGGATGAGGTATGTTTCTTTTTGTTAGTTTAGTATATGCAATGTTGGGTTAAGCAATTGCTGACCATGAGAGAAATAAACAAAATCACCGCTTCGCTTTATACAATATGAGCCCACATTTTGTGCCAGGCACTGTGCCAAACACAGTCTACATGTGTCTTAATTAATTTTGAAACAAAATCCCGCGAGCTTGGTCTCCTCCGTTTATGATTCAGGCCCAGGTGTGAGCCAGGATGGCTGTTCCAGGTCATTGTATTGATAAATGGCAGAGTTAGCTGTAAATATAATGACCAAGCCTTTCCTACTATCTCAAATTGTTCACAAACAGGAAGAAAAAGCTCAGTTTATGATTAAGTTTAGAGAAGGGCCTTGGTGGTAATTTTCTTCCTTAAAAAAGTTTAACTTTATAGGTAACTAATTAGAGGGGGCAGGGAACCCAGATTAAAATCCGTGGATGTTGACTTAGAAGCTCTGAGAACCAAGATGGCAAAAAATAGGACAGGGGTGGGAGGTGTTGTTTTTCTGGATAGACATAGAATATAGTTATTTGCCGTATAATTTATGCTTATTGAGAGTGGCAGAGATTTATGGCATTAGTAACAAAGTGTTTTAATTGGGATTAGCTAATGAAAAAGTGGCGGAACTGGCAAGGGAGGAGGTAGGAAAATGTGATTTGAGTTGAGGTATTTCTTCTCATGGGATGCTAACAAAGGAGTTAGTGTTAATACACCAGGGCAAGAATCATACTTTTAATTAGGCCTTCAGAGTTTGTGCGCTTGCATTCTTGGTTCTAAGGAGTCTTAGTCACCCGAAGAATCAACTCTAGGAAAGTAACGATATTCTTTTTTTTTTTTTTTTTTTTTTTTTTTTTTTTTTTTTTT
>NC_045450.1:65193737-65233569 GCF_002776525.5 Piliocolobus tephrosceles | reverse complement strand
TCTCCTGCCTCAGCCTCCGAGTAGCTGGGACTACAGGCGCCGCCACCTCGCCCGGCTAGTTTTTTGTAGTTTTTAGTAGAGACGGGGTTTCACCGTGTTAGCCAGGATGGTCTCGATCTCCTGACCTCGTGATCCGCCCGTCTCGGCCTCCCAAAGTGCTGGGATTACAGGCTTGAGCCACCGCGCCCGGCACGATATTCTTGATAAATACCACTGGCAATGAGAATGAAACTGCAGCTTCCTAAAAAAAAAAAAAGAAAAAAAACTCCCTCATTTTTATTCACTGCTTCTTTGGTGGGATGGAAATTAAAAAATCAACAACAATCACAACCACACAACTGTGCAGCTTTCCTACACTCCAGGCTGAGAAGAATTTCTCAAGCCGCTGCTTCCGAAACTTTAGTCATTCATGTTTCAGCTTTATAATTTTTGCTATCTCTCTGCACCTCTTGTATTACTTAAAATTTTCATTAAAAATGGCTCATTAAAAAATTAACATTAAGTACGTTTATTTTAGAAAAAATACGTCAGTGGGAAGCTAGAGTCACTTGCCCTAAGAAGGGTATTTGTGAATAGAAACAATGAAATCAAAACAGTGTTATTGAATTTTAACTTCAGGAAAGTGTCCAGCGGTCTTAAAGACATACTTTCACCACACTGAGACTTCTTCTTTGATCATAACTGAGCCATAAAAAAAGACTTGAAAAGGGAATAATTGTCTCATTATGTGAATCACTTTTTATCCAATAAAGTAGCTATATGCCACCTAAAATTACGTTTTCTAATCAAAGCTTCAAACTTCATCCTCCAAACATATGTCTTTGTTTACTGGTCATAGGAATCTCTCACTCCTCACCTTTTTAACTCTCCAACTTCCAACTTCCCCCAGTGGTATTTAAACCTTGCCTTCTACCCATCTAATTCCATTTACCTTATGTCTAAATGTTTAGAGAATCCTGTTAAGCAAACACATTGGAGATGGGAGCAGATTACAAAACGAGCTTCTACTGTTGGTTAACACAACTTTTCTTCATATATGCTGTTTGAGATCATGTTTTCTCTAGTAAGATATACATTTTCAACTGTAATAAAAGTATGTCTCTTTACTACTCCTGACCTTCATACACCCCCTTACCCTTCTTAAGGCAACAACCGCTGGCTGTCATCCTGTTTCATATATTCTTCCAGAGATAGTTTGTGTATGTGCAAGTCTACTTGAATCTATACGACTCTCCTGAAATTTCACACACATGGAAGCACGCTATACAAGTCATGCTGCACTTCATTTTTTAAAACGCAATAACTTTTTTTAGTATATGGTTTCATATTAGTATATACAGCCCTAGTCTCTTCTTTTCAATACTGTATAGAGGTATTCTATGTATGTATCCAATTCCCCTTTGATGGACACTTGGTTATTACTCTTTCTTCTACAAACAATGCTGCAATATCCTTCTATAATTATCTTTGGGCCCATAATGACCATTAAGAAATAAATGCATCTAGTGCTGAACGGTACTCACTGAAATAGATGGAATTCTAGTTATTAGAATTGGAGAGGGCAGACACAATTGTATTTCGTTCATGAGTACTGGTTTTCTCTTCAATTTTTTTTTCACCCATGATATAAATTTGTATTTTTTGTGGTGCCCGGCACATGACCAAACATCTCAATTTGCACATGGAGTTATAGGCTCTGAGTTATGCTTGTTACATTTGTCTTATACTATTAATTCTTCCTCCCCATTATCACTTTTGAAATTAGTTTATGTATAGTTTGGTGCTTAATTCCTATCTCTAGTAGTGGATGAAAAGCTCCATGAGGCTGAAAAGAGACTATGGCTGTCTTGGGCACTGCTGTGTCTCTATCACCTAGTGAGCATCTGATACACCGTAGTTCTTCAATAAATATTCACAGATGAAGGAATGAAAAACGTATGCATTAAATTTAGTTTGCTTGCTATGGACTGAAGTTATCTCCGCACCCCCGTACCTATACTTTGAAGCTCAAACCCCCAATATGACTGGATTTTGAGAGAGGGGCTTTAAGGAAGTAATAAAAGTTAAATGAGATCATATGGGTGGGGCTTTAATCCAACAGGACTGGTGTCCTTATAAAAAGGGGAAGAGATACAGAGATCCATCTCCCTCCACCATATGAGGACACAGTGAGTAGGTGGCTATCTACAGGCTGAGAAGAGAGGCCTCACCAGAAACCAACTTGCCAGCACCTTGATGTTGAACTTCTAGCCTCCAGAACTATGAGAAAATAAATTTCTGTTATTTAAGCTACCCAATCTGTGGTATTCTGCTATAGCAGCACTAGCAGACTAATATACTACTAAATACTCCAAAAGGCTAATATAGGTATTGAGCAACTAAATGGATAAAATGTACATTACAAGTAGAAAAAAATTAACTTTCACCTTATGCTCACTGGGCATTGACTAAGGTTATTGTGGAGCTTAGAATGACTTTGTGTTCTTTATGTTTTTTTTCCTCCACATGTGTTCCTGCATTTCTGGTGACAGAGATGCTGGCATCTAACCTATCTTCACAATTAAGCATCATTGCACATAATATTTTGAAAGCCAGGCATCTAACTTCTTAATTCAGAGTAACTGCTGAAATATGGGGGCCATCTTTTTTTCTTAACTTTTATTTTACGCTCAGGGGTACATGTGCAGGATGTGTAGGTTTGTTATGTAGGTAAATGTGTGTTATGGGGGTTGGCTGTACAGATTATTTCATCACCCAGGTTATAAGCCTTATATCCATTAGTTATTTTTCCTGCTTCCCTCCCTCCTCCCAACCTCCACCCTCTGACAGGCCCCAGTGTGTGTTATTCCCCTCTATGTGGGGGACCACTCTTAGTCTGGAAAGTTGACAACACAATCCTTTTGTAGATAGGGAATTTTATTTTGAGTGGGATGTGCTGAAGGGTTGCCTTTCTCCTGGTTTTGTTGGTGGTTTTAGCATTTAGTATGAAGGGCTCTCCTTCTAGCTACTTGTCAGGGCGGGGAGATAGCCTTACTGATTGACAAGTCTTTTCATAGTATTATGACAACACCCTGACTTCCTCTAGTTCATTCTTCATGTATTCATTCACTCATTTGTCTACTTTCTCAAGATATGCTCATAAGGTGCCTCATTCTTGTAACTGCTGGAGATAGGATGATGATGACACAGATTCTGTCTTCAAGAAGCTCACAAAAAAGTGGGAAAATGATGTGACTGCAGATAAAGACCATGAGAAGGACTCTTTACACAAGATATTTGCTTAAGTACTGAAGGGCCTAGAAGACAGAGTGACCAGTGTCCAAAATCCTTTGTGAATTGCATTCACATACGGCACCTGATTTGATTCTCAGAGCACCCAGATGGCTGTTTTTTGGTGGTTTTTTTAAAGTATGGAAAGACAAATGCCCCAGTTCCCAGCAAGTTCTACTTCATCATGCTATAGGCTTCTGTGAATAGGAAAAATGTACCACCATCAAGAAGCAAGCAGCTTGCTTGTGTTTCAGAGGAACCACCCATGGAAGAACGTCTTCTTGGATTAAAACTAGTATTGCCATGTTCCATTCTAGAATGTCCAAATGCCACCCTTCTGAAGATGTTTAGTTCAAGAGTTTCCATTTTCACATTAAGTTTCGATGTCCATACTTAGTGGGATGAAGATGGTGGTGTATGGCTTTTCTCTCTTACAACATTTTTTTTGTCCCTTATCTATACATCTTTTCCCTAAATATTCAGCAAGATTTGAAGTTGTAAAAAAATCCTAAACTTCCCCAATTGTAGGAATGATAACTGGAATATTATTTTAAGAGCAAATACATGTACATTCCTAATGTTGCTTGAATGGGAATTATGAAGAAGAAGAAGAAAAAAAAGAAAAAAAAGAAAAACAAACCCATGAGAGTTTGGGTTGCTATTTCTGACCAAGTTGAAATTGTGAAATACCAGAAGTCCCACAGGAAATCTTATCTCACCGGAAGACGATCATGGTCTCTTGGCCAAAGAACGGTATGCATTTTTGTGTAAATAAAACTTGCAGACCCAGACAGAGGGCTGGGCTACCTTGCAGCTTAGCCTGTCATTTATTATCATTCACAAGGTGGTGTTAGATGCTCAGCTTTAAAAAGAACTGACTTTTCAGCAGTATTTTTACCCTTGAGAGTATATAGAGAGAGCTCTGTGTTGTATATTAATCAGAGCTTTCACGACTTGCTTTGAATGGTATTCGAAATGTGTCTGGAAGAATAGTGGATGAACTATGCCCAAAGTGTGCTCTATTATTTATTACTCAGGAGCCTTTCCATCTGAGACGTAGGCTGAAATTAAAGGCACCAAGTACCTGTCTTTACTAACTCAATGTTTTTCCAGTTTCTGCTCCCTGGGTACTCACCCCACCTGCAAAGGATTCCGGGATTTGATGCCTCATAAGAGTCAGTCAGTTTTTGTTTTTTTTTTTTTTTTGAGACAGAGTCTCACTCTGTCACCCAGGCTGGAGTGCAGTGGTGCCATCTTGGCTCACTGCGAGCTCCACCTCCCAAGTTCACGCCATTCTCCTGCCTCAGTCTCCCGAGTAGCTGGGACTACAGGCGCCCATCACCACGACCAGCTAACTTTTTGTATTTTTAGTAGAGATGGGGTTTTACCGTGTTAGCCGGGATGGTCTCTATCTCTTGAGCTCGTGATCCGCCCGCCTTGGCCTCCCAAAGTGCTGGGATTACAGGTGTGAGCCTGGCCAAGAGTCAGTTTTTAATGAAAATTGTATTTTAATATCTATATTTAAAAATGCCCCACTCTTTCTGTGGATGTACAGATCTCAGAGCACACCATGCTTTGTAAATACTTAGCAAACATGCTTGGGAGCTGTTCCTCCTAAAACAATTTCTCTCCCTTTTCTCAGATGGGAAACTTTTACTTATCCTACAAAACCTACTTCAAATGCCACTTCCTCATCTGCCTTCCCTGACTGTCCCAGGCAGTTAGTTGACTAACTGTGCCCCATTATCCTTTCCATATACTTTTATCACATGCATTCTCAATGCAGGTAAATTGCCCCCAAGGGACTTAAACTGGTTATTTGGGAAGGGGAGCAAAAAGATTATTTTTATGTATATAAAATGTAGATATACATAACACATAAGCAGATATACAGTATATAAAATTTTATGATAGAAATTAGGAAAGATATCTAAAATGGCTCTTCTTGTGGTAATAATGAAAAAAGGTTGGGAAATACCTGCTTTATCATAATATTTGCCTCTTGTATGGCAGTCAACACTGTGTATTAGACTGTGTATCTCTTATAAGTTAGAAAACCATGGTTTTGAAGCCCCAGCCGCTAGCACAGTAGTTGGCATGTGTATTAGCATTCACTAGTTAAAAAATCCTAAACTGGCCAGGCGTGGTGGCTCACGCCTGTAATCCCAGCACTCTGGGAGGCCAAGGCTGGCTGATCACGAGGTCAAGAGATGGAGACCACCCTGGCTAACACAGTGAAACCCCGTCTTTACTAAAAATACAAACAATTAGCCGGGCGTGGTGGTGGGCACCCGTAGTCCCAGCTACTTGAGAGGCTGAGGCAGGAGAATGGTGTGAACCCGGGAGGCGGAGTTTGCAGTGAGCTGAGATGGCGCCACTGCACTCCAGCCTGGGTGACAGAGCGAGACTCGCTCTCAAAAAAAAAAAAAAAAAAAAAAAAAATCCTAAACTTCTCCAATTGTAGGAAAGCTAACTGGAATTATCTTTCCAGTTATCAAGTAGTTATTAGTATCTACTTGAAGGAGATAATGACTGAGATATTTGCTTCCAAGCATGATTGCTGCACACCAGAAATCCCTGAAGAAATTGTTTTTAATGTCACTTACTGGGACTAACTCCAGAAATTCTGCCTCAGTGTATCTGCAGTAGGGACTGGTTCTATGTATTTTTAAATACTACCCAGGTGATGGGATTTGGAAACTGTTGCTCTAGCCCAATAATTTTTTTTTTCTTTTCTTTTGAAAATGTCTCCATTTATACAAATCAAAAGCAAAATCAAAATAGGTGTTATATTCATGTGGTGGTATTTCCTGTGCTGGTCAGACCACAGAACACCGGTTTCCATTCAGGACACCATTTTCTAAAGGAACATCAGCAGGCTCAGGCATTTCCAGAAAAGCTCAATGACATGAGCTTCTCTATTTGCTGAGAATTTTAGGCCAGAGGATTATGTGAATGTGGCAAGCAGCATGGTCTGGTTTCATGGTCTGGCTTCAAGGTCTGGCTTAAACCCAGGAAGCCCCTGGGCAGGGTTTCTTTTGCTAACCTTCTGGGCAAAATGGACAGATATGAAAGGTGAAGTCATTTTGTGATTGAATGAATGTCTAGGGGCTGGTTAATGGATGCATGAAAGGGCAGTTTCTACTGGCAAGACCTGAATTCTTTCTTTAGTCCTGTGTTGGAAAAAAAAAAATTCATTTTAGTGATTTGAATGGCTCTGTGGGAGACACATTTGTTAAGTCTATGGATTGCGCATACCAAAGAGGAGTAACAAATGCATAGAAATGCAATTCTTTAGCAACTACTCAGTAGGTTAGATCAGAGGTTCTCACTCCTTTTAGACCCAACACCCTCTTTATATGAAATATTTTGAAGTGCCACTTTCATTATTGTGAACTGAATGTCTCAGCCACGTAGACGTGTAATTTCCAAACTTTAATGTAAAGCCCTAAATGTAGTGTAAAGGATAAATAAAAGGCATTAAAAAATAAAATCACACTAGGAAATATGATGACACACAACCGGTTCTGCCATAATACTTGTTTTGGAAATACAAATTAATTACAGCACAACTGATGTAGGAAGGAACAAATAAACATTTCCGTTTGCTTCTGCACGATTTCTTCCATGAGAAACACGAGGTGAACACAGGAAACTGCATCCAGCTGAGTCCACTTGCATACGACTCAAACACCTTCCAGCAACTTCAGTTCTTTGCATGTGGTGAGCTGTACCCACCTACAACTGGTGTTACACTCTTTCTTCTCATTCGTACAACTCTCCTTTCCACAGAAAGGTGCAGCTTCTGAGTGACTCTCCACGGTAACTCACAAGCTGTACCTTTCCATTGCCCATAGGTACACAAGCAAACTTTTGGTCTTTTTCAAGGTAAAGTACCATGTGCATTGTAGTACTTATTTCTTAACCATTTAACATCTGTAAAACTGTGCAACCATTTTTATTTGTTTCTTTTCTTTAAATGCGTCAATATTGAAGTGTTTGAGTGTTATGCCTCTAATTTCATTTCCCCATAAACACTGTTTTTTATTGCATGATTTTGCATAGTGAAGTGATTTGTAGGAATGCATATATTATATTATGTCAGAACTGATTGTACTTAGTGATTTGTTTTTTCTAAAGACCACCAGAGCGGGCACAAAAGAACCAGTGGGTAGGCAAGGGTAGGAGCAAAACTGCGAATTTATTTTGGTCACCTAGCTTCAGGGGAAGAAGGTGGGTAGGGAGAGGTCTGTCGGCCTCCGGCAGAGGAGGCCGACAGAGTCCCCCGGTGGGGCTCTGGGTGGGGTTCCTGATACAGTCCTGACATCCCGACAGGAGTGGGGCTGGGAAGTCCGTGTGGCGTCCTTCCAGAGCGGCTTTTCTAGGAGTGGGAGGGCAATAGGCGGGGGACGGGCGTGTGCGGCGAGGGCAATAGGCGGGGGAGGCGTTCCGCAGTTGCGACCAGGTAAATCTTGGTCTCTTTGGATTGACGTCACCTGGCGCATGCCCGGTTGGTCTACACCTTCCCAGGCGCCGGCTGCATTTTCGCCCGCGCGGGAAAAGTTGGTAATGAAGAACCCGGAAGTGTGCCATCCTGCCTCCCTTCCTCCAAACACTTAGATGCTTGCCTCTGATGTAATGAATTAGTTTGGATTTAAGAGAAGACAATATTCCACTGAATATTGTTGACACTTTTTCTTTATATTTGACATTTTGAAATACAAATTTAACAGGTATATTATTAATTGCAAACACTGCAATTACTTTTGCACCAACCTAATAGTACCTATGCATAGGAATTAGTGGAGAAGCTCAAATGTGGATCAAAGCAGTTGAGCTACTTTGGTGACTCATATACCAGCAGTGCCACTGTTGTAAATGTGTGATTTTCCTAAATGATGAATAACTTCTGAAGTTCTGAGCAAAACAAAGTATACCTTTCCCTTGATTTACACAGCAGTCGCTTTTCCTGGATAATTCATTTACATTAGCCCCAAGCAAAAAATACCTATATTTATAAGTAAAATGAAATCAGATTCTGGCCAGTTTTATATATAGGTATAGGGATTGGCATGTGGGAATGGGAAGTGAGACAGTTCTCTTATCGAGTATGCAATATCCAAGCCCCTGCTCACTAAATGCTATAGTGCCCCTCCCACTTATGTGATAACTGAAAACTGCCCCCACAAATTTCCAGCGTGTCCTCTGGCGAACCATTGGCCTGTAGCAATGGACTTATAAGCTATAATTAGGATCAACATAAATTTCTTCACTTAAGAAAATAACTGCAGAAAACAGTATGGAGAGAATGATTAAGCTCTAGAAAGGCTAAGAAGAGATCAGAGATTCTTGTGGACAGTAAATGAAGTATTAGCAGATAATTTTGAGAGACCTAATGTCTTCATTCTGATTGGAAGAAGTACAATAACTGGATCAGAGCTGTCTAATAGAAATACAATGTGAACACATATGTAATATTAATCTTCTATAAGCAAATTAAAAAAAGATAAGAAATAGGCAAACTGACTTGAATATATTTTATTTAAAACAACATACACAAAATATTATTCTTTTGAGATGTAATCAATATAGAAAGTGTATTAATCAGATCCTTTTTTTTTTTTTTCCTTCTTCACTAAGTCTTTCAGAATCTGGGAGTATTTTGCACTTACAGTATAATTCACATATCCAATGCCCAAGGTTCTGTCTTGCACCTGGGCAAGTCTTATTTGGTTATCACAGCACTTTAAAATTGACTTCTGTGCTTTCTGGGATGCTGCTGAGGGTGAGATGAGAAGTCCCAACTGAAACTGTCTTAAACAAAGAAAACATTTGTTCTCATACAGAAATTAAAGTTAGGGTACGCTCTAGGACTGGTTGGTTCAGTGATTTGTGGCATCGTCAAGGATGCAAGTGCCTTCCACGTTTCCATCCTGATTTTCTCAACGCGGGGCCTGCCCTTCTCAGGGTTGTAAGGTGGTGGCCAGTGGCAAGATGGCGACACATGCGTCCTTGTTTGTGTCCAATAGGAGGGATGAAGACATCTTTCCCTAAAATATGAACTATCCATTCTTTCAGTCATACTGGGCGAAAATGCCACGTCTTGACTGACTTACGCAAATCATCTGGGTCAGAATATTGGATCCTTTCTCATGATTGATGCAAGAATGGCTTTGGCTGGGCGTTTTCTCTTCATTTACTCATCCTGAGGCGCACTATTTCTTGTTGTCTTATACTTGCGTTCTTTACCCAGTTACTCTACCTTTCTGTCCCTGAAAGTGTTTGAGTTTGTGGCTGCCTCTTACACACAGGCTCCAGTCATTGTTGACAGAGCCACTCATGCAACATTGCATTTAATTTTGATGTGAGAGGATATAAGAGAATGAGAGGAGGTTTAAAGGAGAGAGCTAAAGTGAAAAGGGAATTGACGTCATGTTGTATGAGGAATGTTGAAGGGAATGGCTCTGTAAACCTATGAGAAGTGAAGGGCTTGTGAGTGGGATAGAATATCCTCATCTTATCGATGAGGGTATGTGTCCTTGTAGCAGTTCTGTGCTCCCATCGAATTAACTGCTTCAGCCGGGCACTGTGGCTCATGCCTGTAATCCCAGCACTTTGGGAGGCCCAGGTAGGCAAATCATTTGAGGTCAGGAGTTCGAGAGCAGTCTGGCCAACATGGTGAAACCCTTCTCTACTAAAAATACCAAAATTAGCTGGGAGTGGTGGCGAGCGCCTGTAACTCCAGTTACTCAGGAGGCTGAGGCAGGAGAATTGCTGAATGTGGGAGGTGGAGGTTGCAGTCAGCTGACATGGCACCACTACACTCCAGCCTGGGTGACAGAGCAAGACTCTGTCTCAAAAAAAAATAAAAATAAAAAAAAATTAGCAGATTAGCTGTCTCTAATTTGTTCTGGATCTGGAAGCCAGATAATGAAACTTGTTAGAATAACAAATGGGCTGTGAATGAGAGGCTGAGGTGGTGTCCTATGAACAAAGTATTTACATATTAATTCTTGAAATGGGTTACCCCTTCCCCACCTCTCTCAACTCACTCCTTTTTGATATGTATATTTGAGGCCTTACACTTAGTTCCGGGTAGGCTTCTAACACATCACCTTGTTTCTGTCTCAAGACCTTTTCATTTTCTCTTCCCTCTGTCTAGAATGCATAATAACAAGAAAGGTAATAAAAGACATAATGAAATATTTTTAGATATTTTTAAGGCAAGTCTCAAAAGTGTCTCTCTTACTCACATCCTATTGGCCACATGGTTCTAATCTAACTCCAAGGGAATCTCAGAAATGTAGTTTTTTGTGTGCTCTGAAAGAAGAAACACATAGCACCACCTCTGCCATGTGACCCTTGGCAGCCAGTCTCACAAGGGTTCGTTTTTGATCAAGGCCAATAGAATTGAAGATGAAAATCTCTTCCTTGAAGGAATAGTTCTCTATCATCTCCAAGTTTCAGCACCACCAACAGAACACTATAGCCACCCACATGAAGGGAATATGTTCCGAAAAGGAGCTAAATCAGCTAGCTGGTAAATCTTCACCCTTTGACCTGGGAGACTTGTGTTAATTTCCCTAGGGCACCCTTAACCTCTTGCACCACTACCTGTAACCTCTACGGAATCCAGACATTAATAGTTCTTTGGGCAATTCACAACCAAATGAATAACGAAGTTATAATAAATAGGGAAAAAGTAGAAATCCTTCTAAGTCAAAGGGAGTGTAGGCCAATACTATGTTGTAGAAGGAAATTCAGGACAGAGGGATAAGCTATTCCTCAACCCCAGAGCAGTTATAATAGCCAGCACTGGCGATGTGCTCACTGTGAGCCATGCCTTGTGTGAATATATTCCACAAATTACTTACAACAGACATATGAGGGAGTATTCTTATTCCCATCCTGCAGATGAATACATTGAGACCTCCAGAGGTCAAGTGACATTCTGAAGTCACATGATAGTGAATGGTGGTGGTGTAATTCCAACCCAGTTGTCTGAGTCCAGAGCTAGTATGTTACACTCTAATGACTCCAGACCCTGTGATGTTAAATTCAGAAACCTGAGATTGTCCTGCTCCTCAAACTGTGATTGATGTCATCCTATGAAACGAAGAGCAAGTTGGGGACTCTTGCCTAATGACCCCGTGGAACTGATCAGTGTCGCATGATCCTAATCACGTACAACAGAGACACACATATACATATATAATCTCAATACTGTAAAGTCAGGTGTGCCATTGGGCAGTACACAATCAATTGTCAAACACATGGCACTAACCATTGAGTATCAAGCTGTCTCTACAAGGTATAAATAAGAACGTGGAAAGAAAGAAGTTTGCTAGATACAGGATACCAGCTGTAATTTCAAGAAAATGTTGATTGCATGTTTTAGAAACTATTCTACAAAGCCTTGCTCCAGTACAGATTTTCCTTGTAAGGTAGCATGGAAAAAAAGAGAAATTTTTATTTTTATTTGGTGTTTATTGTTTCTTCGTCAGCAGCTGTGCCGATGTGGTGTTGATTATGCAGTGAAGAATTATTTTGATTATTGACAGTTGGCATTCTTCTCATAATTTGGAGTTCTTCATCTCAGAATTGTTTCCTCACCTCCTCTCCTGTCTGCACATGAATAAAAATTTAAAAGCACTTGCCAGGATCCTTACCCAAGGCAGCTGTTAGGAGGAATGTAGTTGAAAGTTCAGATGCAATTTGATGTTAACCTCTCCCTGCCGTTTGTTCCTTTCTGTGAGCCTGACTTCAGAGCAATAGAGCTTGTGTGGTTCATCACGAGTGTCTGAAAGGCCTCCCCACAAGGAAAGAGCTGTGCTCTGTGTTATGGCTTCATCCCCCTGCAACCTTATCTGCAGGCTGTGTGCCCCTCTCTCCCAGCAGCGTTCATTCAGAAATGTATTTCAGTGGGTTACCAGTCAGGGTTGACTCACGTGAATAGTCTGTGCTACTTTCTGTATTTTTTTTTCTTAGAAAAAAGACTGCTTAGAAAAACAAAAGTGAACTATAGATCCCCTTTCAGGTGATTTTCTTTTGCCTTTTTTTTCTTTTCTTTTCCTTTTGAGACAGGGTCTCAGTCTGTTGCCCAGGTTGGAGTGTAGCGGCACAATCACAACTTACTGCAGTCTCGAACTCCTGGGCTGAAGTGATCCTTCAGGTGATTTTTCAACCGATTTCTTTGGCTTCCTATCTTGCATCTCCTTGATCTACTTGTGTTTCAGCTTCAGGTGAGACACACCTCAAATGACAGAATCCCACCTCAAACTTTCTCTACTGGGGAGTTAACGCCCCTAGAGCTAACCCTCCACAAAGCGGGCATGGAAGCCAGTGGAAAGCTACCCAGCTTTTCCCCCTTTACCTACTGATCAGAGATCCCAGAAGAATCAAACCCTGGCATCTGCAGCAGTGAGCCTGTATATTTCCTTATCTCGGCTTTTCCTACTCCCCTGGATCATCTCCCCAACAAGCAAAACATGCATCTAAGTCCTTGTACTTAGTCTCTGCTTCTGGGGAGACGAAAAATAAAACAGTAAAAAAAAAAAAAAAAAAAAAAATTCTCCCTACTTAAGTTGCTTTTGCTTTCTCCTTTCCCAGATCTCATCTATTTCTATTGTTTTGGAGTAAGTAAGAAAATGTATTCTTTTGACTGGGCAGAGTGGCTCACGCCTATAATCCCGGCTCTTTGGGAGACTTAGGCGGGTGGATCACCTGCGATAAGGAGTTCGAGACCAGCTTGACCAACGTAGTGAAACCCCATCTCTACTAAAAATACAAATATTAGCCAGGCATGGTGGTACATGCCTGTAATCCAAGCTACTTGGGTGGCTGATAATCCAAGCTACTTGGGTGGCTGAGGCAGGAGAATCGCTTGAACTCAGGAGGTGGAGGTTTCAGTGAGCTGAGATCACGCCACTGCGCTCCAGCCTAGGTGACAGAGCGAGACTCCATCTCAAAAAAAAAAAAAAGAAAAGAAAATGTATCTTTAAAAATAAATAGGAGTCATATAGGTACATCAACTATAAACATATATACATACATATGTATTCTATGTTAAAGAATAAAATATATACTGAAAATATTTATATTTTACATGAAAGTTGTCTCTTTGTAGAGACAGTACATTATGGGCAGGACTCTGTTGTGGGTCAGACAGACCTGGGATGGAGGAGTGGCTCTGTAGTATCCCAGGCTTGTGAACTTGGGACAGTTATTCACCCTCCCTAGGCCTTAGTCCCATGTCCCCTGTAAGATAGTGATGCATATTAATTGACAGCGTGCATGTAGCATGCTAGCCTGGTGCTGAGTGTTTAGCAAGCACTTAGCGAATTTCAGTGATTTACGTAAAAAACCAAAAGTCTCCGGTAAGGTACACATACCCTCATACTGTCTGTGGAGGAGGAGGGGGTAGAAAACCACTGAGTCTGCTGCGTATCCTTCTAGAATTTTTCTGTGTTTATACAAACGTTCTTTAAAAATGCATATGTGTATGTTGTTTCATATAGTTTACTTTCTCTTTTATGCATGTGGGACCATAGTATACATACTCTTATGCAAGTTGACGTTTGTTTTAAACAAATAACACATTGTGGACATTCTCCTGGATCAGAATATATGCATTTATTGCGTTAAAAAATGCCTGCATGGTCTTCGTCTGCATGAATGAATCCATTTGTGGTGGTTAATTGTACGTGTCAACTTTATTGGGCCATGGGGTTTGACATTTGGTCAACATTATTCTGGATGCTTCCAGGAGGGTGTTTTTGGGTGAATTTTAACATTTAAACTGATAGACTGAGTAAAGCAGGTTGCTCCAATGTGGGTGGGCCTCATCCAATCAGTTGAAGGCCTGAATAGAACAAAACAGCTGAGAAAATGTCTTCCTGTCTGACTGCATGAAGCTGGGACATCAGTGTTTTCCTGCCTTTGACTTGAACGGAAACCTGGGCTTTTGAACTGAAACATTGGGTTTTGAGCCTGCTGGTGTTTGGACTGGAAATATACTATCTGCTCTTGGTTCTTAGGCCTTAGTACTGGGACTGGAGCTAAATCATTGGCTCTCCTGGTTCCCTGGTGTGATAACTGCAGATCTTGGGACTCGTCAGCCTCTATAATTGCACGAACCAGTTCCTTATAATAAATACTTCCCACCCTGTA
Source organism: Piliocolobus tephrosceles (assembly GCF_002776525.5). Lineage (NCBI taxonomy): Eukaryota > Metazoa > Chordata > Mammalia > Primates > Cercopithecidae > Piliocolobus > Piliocolobus tephrosceles. The sequence continues at coordinate 65,219,130 of NC_045450.1, read as the reverse complement.
TGCACACACACACACACTATATATATATGTGCATATCGTATATATACAAATATACATATATACTATATATGTATATATGTGTATATATACACACACACATATATATTTTGTGCATACATATATACACACACAATATATTGGTTCTGTTGGTTCTGTTTCTCTGATGAACTCTGATTAATACACCACTGCTTTACCCTTTTCCCCTGTTCACGTACATCTAGGTTGTGTCCAAGTTTTCAATATTTCTAATAATACCAATAACATTTTTGCACATCTCTCTTCTTGCCCTCTGGGATGAACCTGGAAGTGGTATTATTCGTTTTAAAATACAATTCTGGACTTTTCCTCCTTCATGAGACTTGCCTGGACTGATCTAATGGGAGTACACACCCAACCTTCCCATTTCCTGAAGTTCTTCTATTATCTGTAAATGGCACTTGCTTAGCAGCCAAGCACACAGCTTCTGTCACCACTATTTCTGTACCTTTGCCTTTGGTTTAAATTCTGAAATGTTGTCTCTAAACTTTTACAAATTTATGCCTTTTTCTCCCAAATTAGTTCACTAGGTCTCTGGAAACCAAATGCTCTGCTTCTCTGCATTTTAATCTAGACCGGTGGTCTTCAACTGGTGGTGATGTTGCCTCCCGGGGACATTTGGCAATATCTGGAGACGTTTTTGATTGTTACCACTGGAAATGCTCATTGTCTAGTGGGTCGAGGCCAAGGATGCTGCAAAACATCCTACAATGCACAGGACAGAAATTATTGAGAATAATTATTCTTATTAATGAAAGAATTATTGTTATAGAACTGTGGGTTTGTCCTTTCAATCCTGTTAATTTTTTTCAGCTTTACTGAGGTATAATTGAGAAATAAAAATTGTACGTATTCATGCTTTTTTTTTTTTTTTTTTTTTAAAAACTATCTGACCCCAAACGTCAGTAGTGTTGATTGAGGTTGCGAAACCCTGATCTAGAGTACAAAAAGCAGGCTTATTAAACTGTATTCTAGAGGGTTCTAGGGCACTTTGGGGGCTGCTACAGGCAGGTAGGCATGTGGAGTTTGGGTCCTTTGGTAGAGAGAAATGCTAAGATAGCCACCCAAGATTCTTATCCCTTGGCTATTTGATCGAACACTGATCTAGCTAGTGCCGTGAAGGGAATTTGCAGATGTAATTCAAGTCCCAAGTCAGGTGACCTTAGGATACTAACATTATGCACATGGTCCTGCTCCACTCAGGGGAACACTTTGAAAGCAGAGAGTTTTCTTTGGCTGGTAGCAGAAGAGGAAGTCAGAGACATTAGGAACATGAGAAGGATTTGACACAACATTGCTGCTTTGGAGTTTGAGGAAGCCACGTGAGAAGGAAGGTGGGTGGTTTCTAGGAGCAGAGAGCGACCACGTGCTGACAGCCAGTAAGGAAACAGAGACCCCAGTCTTATAATCACAAGGTACTGAATTCTCCCTACAGCCTGAACAAGTGTGGAAGGGGACCCTTCTCCAGAGTCTCCAGATAAGTGCCCAGCCTGGCCAACAACTTGATTTTGGCTTTTGAGACCCAAAGCAGAGACTCTATTCAAGTTCTCCTGGGATTCTGACTTACAGAACTTTGAGCTAGTAAATGGGGGTTGGTTTAAGGAGCTAAGTTATGGCACCCAACCCCTGGTTTATCCACAGAAGTTCCTTTTTATATTATTATCTGTTTTGTATATTGGGTTAAAATGGGATTCGTTTTGCTTATTAAATAATTGATTTACTAATTAGCTGAGCTTATTCTTGAGAGGAGATGGTGTAACATGCATGGTGTGGTGCTTAACCACTGGGCTTTTGGCATTAGACAGAGGTAGGTTTAATCTTTTTTGATATGCCAGTAGTTTTCCAAAATCATCCATGATGAATTGAAAGTCCATAGGACTTCAGGACTGGGATAATATTAAGCATTTCATTTGTGTCTGGTCCCATTCCTAGAGACGTAATCCTCACACCAACTCTATGAGGTAAGTACTGCCATCCCTGTTACACAGATAAGACAGGGTAGGTAACTCATGGAATCTAATACAGATAATAATTGGCAGGGCCAAGATTCACACAGAGGCAATCTGACTCCTGGACCCGTCACCTTAAACCACTGTGCATTAATATCATGGAGAAGGATGTTTGGGGGAGGCATTGTGCTGAGAACAACTGGTGTGAGAGGAATTCTGGCCATTGTAGCAAGGAGAAGGAGGGGTCTTGGGTGGTCAAATGGTGACTGAACTCACTCTGAAGCTCTTCTTCATGAAGAAGCCTATTTTCCAGGATGTCCAAGACAAATAGCAGGAGGTACCCCATTGTCACCAAGCAATCCAGCTGGAAGACCCAAGACACGGTCCCAGCCCTGCTAATTACCAGCTGCATAGATATGGGCAAGACATGAAACACCTCTGGACATTAGAAACTTCATCTGAAAGGCCAGGTGTGGTGGCGTACGCCTTTTATCCCAGCACTTTGGAAGTCTAAGGTGGGTGGATCACTTGAGCTCAGTTCAAGAGTTCAAGATTAGCCTGGGCAACATGGTGAAACCCCATATCTGCAAAAAATACAAAAAAATTCACCAGGTGTGGCAGTGCACATCTGTAGTCCCAGCTGCTTGGGAGGCTAAGGTGGGAGGATTGCTTGAGCCCAGGACGTCAAGGCTGCAGTGACCTGAGATCATGCCACTGCACTCCAGCCTGGGTACCAGAGTGAAACCCTGTCTCAAAAAAACAAAAAAAAACAAAACAAAAACTTCATCTGAAAAATGGGAATAATCAGATCCTCCCAGCAACTTTCACAGACTTGACTTACTGTGAGTATCACATAGTAATGAATGCCAACATGCTTCAGAACACACAAAATACACATGTGATGTAATAATCACATTAACAAAATTCTATCAGCTGAAATTCTGGCCTCTGGGTTTTATCTGATCCTTAGCATACTCCTTTGATAAATTTGGACTTTCCGTGGGTCTTGAGAAGGGTAAACTCAAGGCTGGGGGAGCTGGTGAGATGTCTGTGGTCCTGTCATGGAGACTCTTTGACTCTCTTAATCCACCAGGGACCTTCCTATTCCCACCAGTACCTTTAAATAGACTGGTTTCCTTAGGCTCCATATCCCTTTTTGGTTTCCAGGCTCACAGACTACCATTTAAGGACATGGTCTCCAAGGACATCATGGTGATGCAGGGTAAAGTCCCTCATGGGAGGATGACAATCCTGGCTCTAAAGCTGACCCTGGGGGAGCTCTTGGAATCGTGTTCTTTGGAACTGTTTCTGCCCCCTCCGAAGATACTAGACAACTATGAGTTAAATTTACATGCTTCCTTTGCAACATCCAAGTCTTTCAACATAGTGTTTCTGAAGTTTATAGACAGATTAACCAAAGTCAAAGCTCTGCGTGTGATTTTACTTCAAAATCACTTTGTCCTGTAGATGTCTCATGTCAAGCATTAGGAAGAAGCATGTGCAGGAGTTATCCAGGGAAGAGAGAACTTAAAAGGGAACCATGTATAGTGTAGAGTTTCCCAGCTCCTCTCCCACCTGGAAATCAAAGGAGAAGATTCCTAGTGCTGGATATTCTGAACAGAGGGTCTTCAGGATTGAGGGGCCTCTTCCCCTATTTTGATCTGCAAAACTCAGCCTGAGCTATTATGACTCTCAGGGAGCAGTTATTCAAACCCTTCCTCTGTGAATTTCACAAGTGTAAAGAAATGACAATGCACTGAAACAAATTAGATGTCAGGCATCTGTTCTATTTCATTCTCCTCTTTTTCATTTTCTTCTCCTTCATCCCATTCTATGCCATTCTGTGCAATTATATTTTATTACTAGCCATTCTATTCTATGCCATTCCATTCCATTTGAACTTCTGACCTTTCATTCTATATTGTTCTGGCCTATTCCATTCCATTTTGCAGCCATGAAAATTTGTTTGTTTTTGCTAATTTTTTTTAGCATAAATATGCCAAAATTTTGCATGGGATATACCCATGCCAAAAAAATTGTTGTTCATCTGAAATTCAAATTTAACTGGGTATCCTATATTATTTCTGGCAACTGTACCTAGAAGAGCCTTAATTCTGGACCTGCAGTATGTGTAGTATTTCCAGGACTAGGAAGCTGACCTTAGCCTTATGCAAACTCTCAATAAACACTCCAATGTGCCCGAATTGTTTTTCACATGTTACTTGCACCTGACAGGCAGCCAAGCCTAAAACTAGAGTACTATGAAGAGTCAAATAGGAGATGGCGAGATAGAGGAGGTACAAGGAGGTCTTAAAACTGATTTGACTGAATGGTAAAGGCAAAATTATTGAGAAAAAAAAATCAAACCCACTAATCAACAGTGTTGAAATTAGCTGTGCTGTGTAGGGTCAGAACCTGTCTTTATTTAAAGTTTTGATATTTTGTTCATCATGGATGTTTTGCACTAATTTTTACTTTAAAAATATTGCAATAACATCCTGGGAAGCATGCGAAACCCTGTCTCTAAAAAAACAGATACAAAAAATAGCTGGGTGTAGTGGTACATGTCTGTAGTCCCAGCTACTTAGCAGGCTGAGCTGGGAGGATTGCTTGAGCCCAGGAGTCAGAGGTTGCAATGTGAGTGGTGATTGCCACTGCACTCCAGCCTGGGTAACAGAATGAGACCCTGTCTCAAAAACAAAACAAACAAACAAACAAAAAAAACCCAAAAAAACATTAAATGTGGTTTATCTTGATTATTAAGCTTTTTGGTGTCTCCTTAAGTTTTGCATCCTTGTCCTAGTTATGTTTGTTGCACTTAACAGAATGTAGATTCTCCCAGGGGTGGGTGATAATACCCATTGGTGTGTGTCTTATGGAGAGCATTATTATCTGGGTGACATACCTCTTGTTGGAGCATTCTGTGTTAGATCTTTCCTTGTTGAAGTCTCTGAAAATTTCTTTAACCTTAGTCATCACCTTTTCTGTATCTGTTGGCATCTTTCTAACAGTCGCATCTCTGTCGCATTGTGACTACTGTGTACTTCCTGACTTCACTTTCCCTTATGGGCACTGTAAGGAGAAAAATAGTTCCTACCTCATAGAGTTATTTTGTTTTTTATTTTTTATTTTCTTTTAGTAGAGATGGGGTTTCACCATGTTGACCAGGCTGGTCTCGAGCTCCTGACCTCAGGTGATCCACCCGCCTCCACTCCCCAAAATGCTGGGATTATAGGCATGAGCCACTGCACCCAGCCTCATGAAGTTATTTTAATGATTTAACGGGATTACTACCCAAAGCACATAATCCTCATATGTGGTAAATTGGAAACAACCAATAAATGTTATAATAGTAATAATGAACATTTGTCTAATTTGATGCTCCAAGCAACTGTGTGATATGGACATAATGTTTACTCTCATTTCACAGATGAGAAAGTAGGGTACAGAGTGGGAGGGTGGTTCCTGCAATGTAACTCAACTAGTGGATGGGTGTAGAAGCCAAACTTTCTGAGTCCAAGTCCATTTCCCATTCCAACATACCACACCAGGATCATTAGCAGCCTAAAAGACCAAATATGGAGAGGTGGAAGGTTCTAGAAGGTTCTGGAATTTAAGGTAACATTCTTCCTCCTGGCCCCACACTGGAATATTACATGCAGAATAGTCATAATTGTCTTGGATTTATAGCACATCACTATGCCAATAGCTTTTGATTGAGCTTTCAGACTTGATATGTGTGTTTAAAGATCTAATGTCAACCTCAACTAAGCATTAAATTAATGCATTTATTAAGCATTAGGTATAGAATATAATCATGGTGAAAAAAATTCTCATATTACTGCATTTTAGAAGCAATACATTTTTCTATAGGGAAAAAGTGATTGAAATTTATTGAGACCCCACCTTTAAATAAAATTTGGGGAGAGGATCAGTGAGACTCTTCAGAATCTTCTAGTTGGCAAGAGGTCACTTCCTAGAAGGTGTATGGTTATATGTAAAGTGCTTGGCAGTTTACTTAGAAAACCCTGGTATCAACAATGAGCTAAAGAAAATTCAAGGGTTAAAACCTTGTTTTTCTTTGTAGTGATTTATTAGACTATATTTACTAACAGTACAAATCCCATAGTAAATTAAGATAAATTGCAGTCTGTATTTGAAAACTCGAAGCCACCAACTATCCAAAAAGACTGTAAAGTGAGTAAAGGCAGTATCTGCTTTCAGATGTATTTCCCAACAATCCCTCTTTAATGTTGGCTGTGATGTGTGCCTTGACATCTTTTTGTTTGTTTTCCCTCTGAGAGTCAGTTATCCTGAGAATAAAATATGTTCATGAGAGGCAGTCTAGTGGCATGCTTTAGACTGTGGGCTTTATAATGAACTGAGTTTGAGTGTCAACTCTACTAATTCCAGCTAGATGAGCTTGGGCATATTCCTTAAGCACTTAGAGCCTAAGCACTCGGATAATAGTGGTATCTCCTTCGTGATGTTCTTAAAAAATTAAATGAGATAATGCATGTAAAGTGCTTAGGGCCATGCCTTACCAACATTAAGTGGTCAATAAATGTTAGTTATTAGTTGGGAAATAGGGATAATGTAATCCTCTTAAGGATATTTTGAGGATTCGTTGAGATGCTTATAAAGCATTTAGGTCACTACCTGACCCACAGTCAGCACTACTCAATAAATGTTCATCACTGACGTGGTTGTTTTTGTTTTTACATGTTATTTGTAAAATGTGGATAATGTAATTACCTTATTATCATTCTGAAGACTAATAGAGATAATGTGTGTGAAGTATTCAGCTCTGTGCCTGTCACAGAGTAAGAACCAAATTAATGTTAATCTCCTTAAGTACAAGAACTGTGTTTTTATGTCATTTTTTCCCCCAGCACCCTGGTTCAATGTTTGACACATAGAAAGTTTCCAATAAATATTTTATAAGTAATTAAATGAATAGCTGTATTATTAATTATATTCTCTTCTATCCAAAATGAAATAGGAGGTCTTGGAGAAAAGTCCTGTTCTCCTTTAGAATCTGTTGACCCCTGGAAAATGGAGAATAAAATAAACCTGAGAAGACAGGATGTTCCCAAACTCTGAGATCATTGTCACAATCCCCTACATTAGAAAGGTCTTTATGGTTCACAAAGAACTTTCACATCCATTATGTCATTCAACATAAAAAAATAAAACAGGCGAGAAATATCCTTAGGGTCAGCCTGGACATGGATCTAAGTCTCTTAGAAATGATTTAAAATCCCCTCTGTCTTGTTGCAGATATTGCTTATAGAAAACTTCAGGCACAGAAATGCTACCCAGCTTGATTTAGTTTAAAGAAACCTTTTGTGACCTTATAAACAAACATGGTCCAGTGGGAACACAAGTGGAATTTCAGAATTTTGAAGATGAGCTGAGAGAATCTGCTCAGAAATGGCACATATTAAAACAATCTCTACCAAAGGAGTGAAAACAATAAAGAGATTGACTCAGAAGAGAACAAAAAGGCCAATGCCACTTACTGGCGAGCAATGAGTGCCTTACTCATCATAACTGTTGACTGTGTAACAATAATGTTTGGGAACATTGCAATCCCCAGAGCAGGCTTATAATGATGCTCATCTACTCATATGGATGGGAGGCCTGACATAGACTCTGATTGCTCATGGAAAGAGCTTCTTATCCTTAAAATATGCTCTCAAAATGGGCCTGGGCAAGGCTGATAATAAACATTTTTTTGAATATAAATATAAGCTTTTAAATATCTGTCCTCTGATATAATGCTGTGTGTTCATGCAAGTGTTGAGTGAATGTGTTTTGACTTTATGTCCAGAATGAGTGGGTTAGGCCAGTTGATTAACTAAGTGAGTTACAGAGAGACAGAGACAAGGGCTGTATTGGTCAAAGTCCCAGCAAGGAACTGATGGTCCAAATGGAGGTTCAGATGGTTCAAGGGCGGGGAGTTTATTGACTGAGATATGGACAGCCTTACAAAAATGAACAATGGATGATGAGTGAAGATCCTAGAGATGGGCAATGATAAGAAGCCATTTCAATGCCTCGGTGTACATAGCATTATGGAAATGCAGAGATAACTGGAAATGTGGGAGAGGAGCATCTGAAAGGACCTGTGATCATGCAGAGACAAAGATACTCTCAGAGATATGGTGAAGCAGGGAAGAAACACTCTGGCCTCTCTCTTCTCCCACTTTCTGATCTACAGGTACTTCTCATTGTTCAAACCCAACTGTCTGCCAGCAGGCAAGGTGATATGGTTTGGCTGTGTCTCCACCTACATCTCATCTTGAGATTTAGGTCATGGGAGGGACCAGGTGGAGATAATTGAATCATGGGGGTGGGGGTTCTCCCATCCTGTTCCTGTGATAGTGAGTTAGTTCTCACGAGATTTGATGGTTTTATAAGGGGCTTCCCCCTTCACTGGACACTCATTCTTTTCCTTCCTTCTGCTATGTGAAGAAGCACGTGTTTGCTTTCCCTGCCACCATGGTTGTACGTTTCCTGAGGTCTCCCCAGCCCTGTGAAACTGTGAGTCAATTAAACCTTTTTTCTCTATTAATTACCCAGTCTAGGGCAATTCTTTATAGCAGCATTAAGAATGGACTAATACACAAGGGAACATGGGAGATGTAGTGTTCTGGGGCGTCCAGGGCACAGAACAGAGCAGCAAATGTTGAGGATGGATCCAGGTGGGAGAAGAAGAAGGACTACATAATTTGCTCACTGACTTCCTTCCTGAAGCCTTGCCTACAGTCTTACTTCTTTGTTCTTTGCTTGTATCACCCTGTGTGTATGATGTTTTTCTTTCTCTTTCCTGATGGCCTGAGAGCTTTTTTAAGGTAAGAGTGCTATCTTATTTCTACTTGGATGCTCAGCCTGGCTGGCACCTAAGGAATGTGTCAGGATATTAATCAAATGGCAGGATAACTTGGGGCATCCATTCAGTAGAGTTCATGGAGAAGCTAAGTGGGCTCAGCAAACTTTTTCTGTAGAAAACTAGGTAGCAAATAGTTTAGTCTTTGCAGGCCGTACTATCTTCACTGTAGCCTCTCAACTCTGCCTTTGCGGAGTAAAAGCAACCGTAGACAAAATGTAAATGAATGAGTGTTTCTGTGTGCCAATAAAACTTTATTTACAAAATAGGCTGTGGGCCAAATCCATAGGTCATAGTTTGCTGACCCCTGGAAAAAAGTCTCAAAACCATCAGAAAATGATTTGTGTGTTGAGTCCATCATAAGCATAGTCTTCTGGCTATAGATACCACCATAAGCAGTGGCGTCTTCATTAAATCTTTTTGGTGAGGATCTGCCTCCACTCGATTTCTGTCCTAGGTGTGACATAAGTTGAAGCAAATGTCCCAATTCAGGGTTAGCATACACCAGGGTAAACTTTGGTGGAGGCATTTAACACACGTGAAATGAGAAAATAAATAATTCAGTGTTGTACATAAATGATTCAAGCCAATCCCAGTGGTACATGTGCACATGCACAAGTGTGTGTGTTGTGTTGTTTGTCTTGAGTGAAGGGGCAACATGAAAATTATGTGTGGACCATATGGGCACAGCCTGAAGGCATGCAATCTATCTCTCTCACACTTAAGCCACCAGACTTTGCAGTGCATGCGAGCCCTGGTCAAAACTTTAGACAATTTCAGATAGGAGCAGGATAAGGGGCTGTCTTGTTTGTGGAAATAAAGCCTACCTGAATGAAGACAAACAGAGGCCATATATTCAGAGCTTGCTATAGAAAGGAGTCAGCTGCTATCACTTAGAGTTGGCAGAGATTCAAAGGCAGGCAGGGAAGTGGGAAAGCTTTAGAGTAAAAAAAAAAAAAAAAAAGTGAAAGCTTTGGTTGTAGCCTGATTGGAGGCTGTGGCATGGGGAAGCTGGAGGCGGCTAACTAGAAGCAAGGCATACTATATGATTGATTTGGGGAACATATTTAGCTTTCTTTGGTTTGTTCTAATTTGGAAGTAGAGCCAAAACTTAAGGAAGCTTTGTGTTACTGACCAAGCTTTTGTTTTGGGTTGATTGCTGCAGAGGTTGGGGTTTGGCTTCCTGGGATGCTGCAGAGGTTGTGGATCAGAGTTCTGTTGTCATATATGGTTTGGTCATTGTCTGTTTGTATATTCATTCTTTCACACTATATGGATTACTGCTGATGCTTTCCTGGCTCTGCCACCTCCTGGTTGATGTTAAAACAGGAAGAGCATCTTTTGGTCTGCATCAATTTACACAGGCTATGGTGATCTTTCCTAGTCCGGGCTTCCATGCATGCAGCCGTGCCAGTGAGGAGAGCAGGTGACTCAAAATGAATCTCACAACTGAATATCACAACACTACCTGAATATCACAACACTCAATGTCCTCCAGAGAAGCTATGGCCCGATTCTCTCTAAAACCCAGCCTTGTATATAAATCTCAAATTATTCCCTTAATGACTGATTTGGCTGTGTTCTCACCCAAATCTCATCTTGAATATCTCCCATAATTCCCATTGTTGTGGGAGAGACTGGTGGCAGATAATTGAATCGTGGTGGCAGTTTCCCCCATACTGTTTTAGTGGTAGTGAATAAGTCTCATGAGACCTGATGTTTTTACAAAGGGAAACCCCTTTCACTCTTCTGTTATGTGCCTCCATGTGAGATGTGCCTTTCACCTTCCTCCATGATTGTGAGGCCTCCCCAGCCACATGGAACTGTAAGTCCATTAAACTTCTTTCTTTTGTAAATTGCCCAGTCTCCAGATACGTCTTTATCAGCAGCGTGAAAATGGACTAATACAATGACCTCATCCTTAGCATCCTTTAATCTCCTTTCACATCCTTTCCAGGTCACCCTGTGAGGTTGACCCACCCAGATCACATGTGGGTTCTTCTCTAGTTTCAGTTTATTCCCTTAGCTTACGATTTTTCTCATTACAGTTTTATCATCAAAAGGGGTAGCCTGAAGCCAGGATGCCCCATTGTAGAGTGCACCCGATGAACACAGGGATACCACCCAGGCTGAAACAGACGTAGGCAGGTTCCTTCTGTGTTCCAAATTTTTCTCTCATGAGTAATTAAAAGATTGCAAACCTTTTCACAGGTCTGTCTGTTTTCTCTTCTTGCTTCAGTTCTTCTTTTCTACATGTGTATCTTTCTTTCCTCAACATGTAGCTGGATTGTCCAGTTTGTCATAAATTTGCCAAGTTACTGGATGCCTTTCTTTTCTTCTCAAATAAAATATACAACCCACTGAATTTTATTTCTATCAGTGCTTCTCTCTCAACAGACACTACCTTCTTGCCTGTGAAGCAAATACGCCCTGTAGGCAGTTCGTTTTTTTGTGTGTGTACATTTGCTCACCTGAGTAAAGTGATAAAATTCTTTTTCATAGACTTGCAGATCCCTGGAGCAGAAAGGGATCTCTGAGGTCAGGGAGGCTAATAGTCTCCAAATGTGGTATGTAGACCCATGGGAGTATGGAAGATGCTGTTAGCTAAGCATTTTAAATAGTTCTAGTTGTTTTATATTTACTTAAATCTTATTAGTAAAAATATATAATGGGTATATTAAACTGCATGAGTTCATAAATATTATTGTCTAGGATGAGGCGGAAGCAGATGGTGCCTTGGAAACTGATTGTACTCAGTACATATGAATTAGAAGTGTTGTCAGGTAATACCTGGATGTGACAGTCATGAAAATAGACTTTGTAGAAGTATAGATCTGCTCCAATATCCTCAATGTGACACATGGGGAAACTGAGCCTCTGGACATGGAAAAGGTTTTTCCAAGACATCAGCTCTACACAAGCAGAACTAGGGTTATATCATCACTGCTCAGATTCCCAGTGTTCTTTTATTCAGTTTTCAAAGATGTCTTCTTGGCAACTGTGAGTTCAACTCAATAATGGATACCATGATCAAGCCCTCAGAAGGCCCCTTTGGGATGAATTTTCAAAAGCACAAGAAATTGGACTAAAGCCTATTCTATCTACATGGTGAATTACCTGAAAAAGTTTCATTTTCAAAGACAAAAACTGGCCATTTACTTGATCTAGGACAACTGAAACTTCACTGCATAACAAGGTAAATGAATGTATCCTACTATTCACCAAAGTGGAGGCCTACAAGCTGCTGGTTGCTCCCGGTAATGGGAGATTCGGAAGGCAGTTAATGGGTTAGTGTAGTTTTTATTGTAAAAGCAAACTAAATTAAACTGATAGTTTTAATTAAATTTGAATTGGCTGTGATTTTACTCAGTTTTAAAGGCCACTTGAGACACTAGCGTTGCTCTTAAAATCTAGTGTTGTAATTAGTGACATCTACATTTATTATAACGGTTACAGCACTTTATTGAATTTATTCAGGAGTAAACAAAAGCTCAGCATCTAAAGAGCTTGTATTCCAGGATAGGTTGGCTTTGGAAGCATGTTTTGTCTCTGTTAGAACATCAGGTGATGATGCTGATCTTGAAACAGGAGGTTTATGGTTTAGCCATCTAGCCACCGGCTCGGACCTTGGGCTACCTCAAGGCTGAGCCATCCCTAAACATTGTAATTATGCTTTTGCTGTGATCTTTGTCTGGAAAATTCAAACTTGTTGCACATTTAACACCCCCCACTACCCCAATACCTCTGGATTTCAAGATCCATGTAATGCACTGAATGATTTTGTTCCCTCTAAATTCATATGTTGGAACCCCACCTCCCAATGGGTTGTTGCAACCCTACCTCCCAATGGAATATTGGAACCCTACCTCCCAATGGGAGGTTGGAGCCCTACCTCCCAGTGGGATGGTATTAGGAGGAAGGGCCTTTGGGAGGTGATTGGGTTTAGAAGAAGTCATGAGGCAGAGTCCCCATAATGGGATTAGCATCTTTCTAAGAAGAGAAAGAGACTAGAGCTAGCTGTCTGCCATGAGAGGATACAGCAAAGCATCCATCTGTAAGCCAGGAAGAGGGCCTACACCAGGAACCCAACTGGGTGGACGTTGATCCTGCAATTCCCAGTCTTCGGAACTAAATTTCTGTTCTGAAATAAATTCTTAAATAAATAAATAATTTTGTGAAAAATAAATTTCTGTTGTCTAAGCCACCTAGTATTTCTTGTTATAGCCTCTCAAACTAGAATAGTCCAACACAAATCTAGATTTGGAGACAGTCAAGCAACTATTAATTTGATCTGGAAATCTGAAGAGCTGCGTGGTAGTCCCAGAAAATGTTTGCAAGGCAAGCTGCTGGCTTCCTGGGAGAGCAGTGTCTTGGTGGCTCCATTTGTATCAGTTCCAGGCAAAAGTAGAATCTGAAGCAATGGTTCTCATCACTTTGGTATGTGCAGCATCACCTGAGAGAGGGGCTTGTTAAAAAGAATCTCCAGGGCCTCATTTTGAGAAATTCTGGTTTAGTAAGTGGAAAGTATGAAAAAGACAAATTAATGGCTTTTTCCTACTCTACTTTCGCTCTCAACACAGAAAAGTTCTGACTCTAGATGTGTAGTGTGTGTGTGTGTGTGTGTGTGTGTTTTGCTATACATCAATTCTCCAGCAGACATCAACAGGATGTCCTACAATTCAATTTAATTTGGGCACTCTCTACCTGGAGTTTGAGTCAGATACCACAGGTTAAGGGCTGAGCCCCCACAAAACTGTCCCCCACTTCAGGGGCCTCTTCATCTTCTGACCAACTGGCTGTCAATTTGGGGTTCCCTTGATTCTCTTGTCAGGTTTGATCATTTGTTAGAGTGACTCACAGAACTCAGTAAAGTGCTTTCCTTACATTTACTGATTTATGACAAAGCATCTGGATGAACAGTAAGACGAAAGAGATGCCACAGGGGAAGGTATGTGGCAAGGGGTGCAGAGCTTTAATGCCCTGCCTGGCATGCCACCCTCCTATCACTGCAACATGTTCAGGAGTCTAGGATCTCTGAAGCTTGTAGTTCGGGGATTTTTAAGGAGGTTTCATCACCTGGGCATGATTACTTATTAACTCAATCTCTAGCCTGTCTCTTCCTCCAGGAGGATGGAGGATGGGACTGGAAGCTCTGAGTCTCTAATCATAGGTTGGTCTTTCTGGTGACCCAGACTCCACCTAGACACTCACCAGTAGTCACTTTATTAGAACAAAAGACTCTCCTACCACGCAGGAATTTCCGAGGGATTTAGGAGGTCCGTGTTAGAAACCAGATCAAAGACCAAATATCGAACAAAAGATTCTCCTAGCACCTTGATTGCTCAGGAAATTACAGGGCTTTAGTAGCTCTGTGCCAGGAACCAGGGGCAGAGACCAAATATATATTTCATATATTCACAGTAAGTGCATGGGCAAAACATCTTTTTGCAAAACTCTAGTCTGAAGCATTCATTCAGTCTAGTGCAATCCTCAAAAAAATCAGCTGAGAAACAGGAATAGGAGTACCTTCTCAAAAAGGAACAGGAATACCTTCTCAGAGGGTCACCATATTCTATACTTTGTTGGGAGGTCCATATAAGGACAGTCTCTTAAAAATTATTTGATGAGAGTAAGATGAAAGCAGGAACTATATTTTAATCACACATGAATAAAGACTTAAAAATAATACAGAAATATATAATGTAAAAAATGAATTACACTTAGTCCATTTAATCCCCCTTCCCAGAGGCAGCAGTGTCTGGTATGTTATTCGTCTGGATCTTTCCCTCTTTGTTTATAAGCATAGATGCTTCCCTAGTAGATTTTCCCTCATTTTGTTCTGACTTCTCAGGGATTTCTTCTACTTTTTCTTTTGATGGTCTTGGGTTATTCCTTTGACGTAGCATCCCATTCTTATTTTATGGATATAAATACTTTCCTAACGTCTTTAAAATAGTGTTTAGTTTTTTCCCCCTTTTTTGGGGGTACTATCTCTGGTTTTCTCTGTTAGCACATTTCTTGCTCATCTCGATCTTTCTTGGGCAAGCTGCAGCCATTTCTCAAATGCCTGTTGATTGTCACTCATTCATATGTAAGAACAAGGCAATAGGAAGCTTAGGGATGGTTGACAAATGAGTTTCTCTGTAGGTACAATGGGCTGGAATCCGGACATTTTGCTTTGGGTCTCCTACTGCCAGCATGCAGAGTGCTTTCCTCAGGGATGTCCACATTTACACTCGCCCTAGCTACCCCGACTTTCTCCATTTATTCAATTTCTGTGTAAGAAGACTCTATTGTTGCTCTTTTTTTTTTCTTTTCTTGCGGTTGTCTTTATTGCAGGCAAACACCTGCTTTTAGGACATTCTGAACATGCAGGGAGGGAAGCTGATTCCTCCGCAGGCAGAACTCAGTTAACCCCATTTTCCTCCTTCCTGTTCTCATTTCCATCCTGGGTGTTTAGGAGTTCCAAGCCTCACTAGAGTTTTTTTTTTTTTTTTTTTTTGAGATTGAATGGTCAAAACTCAGAATTTTTCAAGAGAGTGACAACATGTACTTACTAAAATTAAAAGAAGTTGAATGTTAACAAACAACAAATACTAGGAAAACAAACCTGGGTACTTCAGTAGTGACCAAGACTTGGGACACTGCCACATCATTCAGATGAATTTCAGGCTCGAGTCTGTGTCTGTAAAGAAGAGAGCTTTGATCAAAGCTGACACAAGTCTGAATTGTTTCCACCTGAGTCCTTCAATTCAAACCCCTATTCTTGGAATCTGTGAAACCCGAGATTACTTAATAAGAATAAAAAAAGCAATCAAATTACAAAGAAAAATTCCAAACACGATGAACATGGACACAACCAGAAGACGATGAAATTTCTTTTTAATCAATACAAATAAAATTACTCTTATTCTTATTGTCAATGTAGATCTGTGGAGCATTGGACGCCAATTTCTGAATTCCACTATTGTGTTCACAAAAGCTATAATAGTAAAAAAAATTTAGATCTTGATAGGGCCTTATAGATTAATTGGAACACACTCCTAATTGTATAGAAAGGGAAATGAAGGAAACCATATTGTGAACAGGTTAAAAATTTGGGCTTTAGGCTGGGCGCAGTGGCTCATGCCTGTAATCCCAGCACTTTGGGAGGCTGAGGCGGGTGGATCACCTGAGGTCAAGAGTTTGAGACCAGCCTGACCAACATGGTAAAACCCCATCTCTACTATAAAAAAGGACAAAAATTAGCTGGGCATGGTGGCAGATGCCTGTAATCCCAGCTACTTGGGAGGCTGAGGCAGGAGAATCACTTGAACCTGGGAGGCAGAGGTTGCAGTGAGCTGAAATTGCAACATTCACTCCAGCCTGGGTAACAGAGTGAGACTCGATGTCTCAATAAAAAAAAAAAGAAAAAATTAGATTTTAAATTTAAGCAGACCTCGTTTCTCATCTGCTTTGGCCCGGAGGTGACACCATTCCTTCTGCTCAGAGTCTACTGGTCAGAACTGATTACATGACCCTATCCTAACTGCAGGACTGTTTGGAAAACGTGGCACTGTACATAGACTCTTTGGTGAACACTAGCTCTCTTTGCAGAATCACCACCATTATTATCAGATGCAAGATGAGTACCTTTGTTGAGGTTTACAGTAACTTTTGTTTAGGCCTACAGTTACTGGTGGAATTAGGACTAGAAGCAAGAGGAGAGGTTTGAGCCACAGTTGAGGGTCCTATGTGTAAAAGCCTTTCAGTTTACATGTGGTGAAACTTAGGTTCCCAGAGACGGAGCAAGCTTTTCAAGATGTGGGATGAATTTTAGGAGCAGAACTGAATCTTGCCCTTTTTGCTCTTTTTGCTTAACCACCCTACCTCTTTCTCCTCTCCTGGAGATTTCTGTACGACCATTTCACAATTATTTCTGTAATGTTTTTCCTCCAAATTACTGAATTGTTTATTATCACCTAGAAAGAATAAGTCTTTCAATGAAATGTATGAGCATGTAAATTTTATGATAATGAGAGACATTTCCTCCTAAAACTAGGATTGAGCATCTGGAAACATAAAACACACATTAAAATGACTGAAGAGACCCCCTCCCCCCAGTCAAAGTAATTAAAGTTTGGTTGCAAAGATTTGTGTGAAGATAAGGAAATGCTTAAGTTCTGTAATAGTGAAGTCTTGTCGTAATGACAAAAGGGCCTCCTAACATGGAAATGCCATTGATACTTCATTGTGGAAGAGCATTCTTCTAGAACTGTGATTGTGAACTAGGAGGTATCCATAAAATTATGTGAAGTAGGTAGGCACTGTCTCCCAACTGGGTTGGACTTCCATTTTGGTGGTTTAAAAATGGCTGCAGATTCTTTGACATATTTCCCATTGAGAGGTGGGGTTCAATTGACAGGCCCCATGGCTTCTTTGACCAACAAAATAAGGTAGAGGTGACACTGTGCCAGTTTCCAGGCCCAGGCTTAGGTAACCTCTACTTCCTGTCTTTCAAAATACTTATTCTGGGAACCTTAAGCCTTCCCATTGACAGGCTCAAGAGCATGTTGAGAGAGAGGGGTTTGGCTATGACCAGCTTTCCAGTCATTCCCAGCAAGGCACCAGATGTGCCTGGGAAGAAATCATCTTGGAAGTAGATGGAGATAGAGTAGATGGAGACATCCCGGTTGCCCTACCTAAGTCCAGAGGATTAGAGACAAACTGCCTGGCTATGCTATTTTTGAATTCCTAGCCAACAAAACTGAGCAAAATAAAATGATAGTTTAAGCTGGGTCCTGCTGGGGCGCTTTGTTACACAGCAACTGGTAACTAGTACACCTGTCCCGTGTACTAGTATGGTTCCTACCTGGTTATGAGGGCAAGCTCTGGAACCAGACTGCTTGGTTTTGAATCTCACCTCCATGACTTAGAATCCATGTGACCTCAGCCAGATTACTTAAATTCTCCGTCTCAGTTTCTTCCTCTATAAAATTAGGATACTGAGATTTACCTTATAAGATAGTTGTGAGTACTAAACACATTAAATACTGTAAAGTTCTTAGAATAGTATTCAACAAATATTTAATCAATAGGTTTTATTTTTTTTTGAGAGCCTACTGTGTGCCAGGTACTGTTCTAGGCTCTAGAGGTTTGTGTCAAAAAAAAAATAGGCAAAAGTGATCCCCTCGCCATCTTGAAATTTACTTTCCAGTTAAATTTTATTATTCTATATACATTTAAAATACACAGATAAGTAAAATCCAGAAATCATGGAATCCAGGGCCTTTCTACATCTATAGAACTCAACATGCATCAGTCAAATGTGTGTTTCCTTGTCACATTTCTGCACAGCCCCACCACACTTTTTTCTGTGAATAATCTTTGATTGTAGGGATTATGGTGACTTACGGTGACAACCAAGAACAGGCTTCAGAAAGAAAGCAGCTGTGTTGCTATGGCCAAATTTAACTTCCTGAGTCAGCGTCCTCACATGTAAAATGGACAATTCTATTGAAGGAAATTGAAGGTCTTACCTACTCCATCCAAGGAACTGACGAGAGAACCCCAAGAAGGTTGCATAGAGTAAAGTAAGAGTCCATTTTCTGTTGATGAAGCTGAGGGGTTTAGAGCTCTGGGATTGGTATTTTCTAAACTTCAAATTTGTATCTGTGGCCTGATATGGACAAGTTCAGGTATGGGCAATAGGAAAGTGTATTTAAAATATGACTTGGAAAAGCTAAGGCAAGTGGCTGCCAAGTTGCTATTTCTATGTAGAAGACAATGTTCCCATCAGTGGGAGGCTTCTCCCTCACTCTCACACTCACACGTCCAGCAAACATCACCCCCTCTCCATCTTTTTCAAACCCACATTCCTTTTCTACCATGACAGCCACTCTGATTGACTGTGGTCACTGATACCTCTGCTTGGAGCTTCATGAAATGGTATTCTCATTTCTTCATGCCCTTATCCATGAATATTTACTGTGCAACTGTCAAATGCTGCACGTACACAGGTGACAATAATGCACCAAGAGAGGCTTAATTGCACCAACAGACGTTTTTCCAGGATTATGTGAGAGCTGGGGAAAGAGGATCTTCATCCAGACGAGGAGGCTCTGGGCAGGGTTCAAGGACAACTGTTGTTTCTGTCTCTCCAGCACCCCTTTCTTCTCTCTGCTGATAATGAACCTCTTTCTTGTGAAGAATAAATCCTGCATGTTCTGAGTGGGGCTGACTCAGAAAATCCTGGGAACAACAGTAAGCTTGTGACCCACACCAATAAGTGTGTCCTTGGGAATTTTATGACATAGCCATTGGCAGAGACTCATTTAGCCAGGGTTGCTAATGGGATGGAGTGTAAATTTGGGGTGGCCACTGGCCATCTTTCTTATCATTTGGAGAAAGTCTGTCTGTGAATGGAACATATACTAGAAAAGATGGAGAGACAATCCACCACATCAATCTAAGGTCATTAAAGTTTTGTTGCAAAGTTTTATGTCAAAATAAAAAAATATACTCTTAGATTTTAGGATGGATTTTAATAGCGTAGCAGTGTAATAGTGTAACAGACTAGTGTTGCTCTTCTGTTACAGTGAGAACACTGCCTTGAATCTGCCTAAGAATGAAACCAAAGAACAGAGGAAAGCAGACCTAGGAGAAGGAGGGAAAGACAACATCCCAATAATAGCATTCAAGTTTCTGGATCCAAGCATGTCTGCTGCTGGACATTACTCCTGGTACTTCTTGTTATATGATCCAGTGAATGGCAATTCGTGCCCTCCTCTCCCTATACGTTTCCTCCTTTTTTCGCTTAAGGTATTTTGAGGTAGATTTCCATTGTCTGCAAGTACAGAAAGATTTCTGGAGTAGATAGCACTTCAGCTGCATCTTTAAGGATGAATAGGAAATTCTCAGGTGAAACAGGGATGGAACTGAGGTGAGTAAGACTTTTTGGGCAGAAGGAACATATAAACAGCTTAGGGAGAAATACTCTAAGGAAAATATTTATATAAAATAACTATACAATGGGCATTTCCGTGGGCTCGGGCTTCTCACTTAGAAAAATAGTCTTGACTCTCTATAGCTCTGGGTTCTATATCTGTGGATTCAAACAACTGAGGATCAAAATATTGGGGGGAAAAAGGATGGTTGTGTATGTACTGAATACTTGTGGAATTTTTGTCCTTGTCATTGTCCCCAAACAATACAGTATAGCAACTATTTACACAGCATTGACACTGCATTGGGTATAAGTAATCTAGAGATGATTTAAAGTATACAGGAGGATGTGCACAGGTTATATGCAAATCGATGCTTTTAAAATTATACTTTAAATTCTGGGGTACATGTGCAGAACGTGCAGGTTTGTTACATAGGTATACACGTGCCATGGTGGTTTGCTGCACCCATCAACCCGTCATCTACATTGGTATTTCTCCTAATGCTCTCCCTCCCCTAGCCCCCCACCCCCGACAGGCCCCGGTATGTGATGTTCCCCTCCCTGTGTCAATGTATTCTCATTATTCAACTCCCACTTGTGAGTGAGAACATGCAGTGTTTGGTTTTCTGTTCTTGTGTTAGTTTGTTGAGAATGATGGTTTCCAGCTCCATCCATCTCTCTGTAAAGGACATGAACTCATCCTTTTATATGGCTGCATAATACCATGCTATTTTATATCAGGGACTTGAGCATCTGTGGATTCTGATGTCCATGGCAGGGTCCTGGAACCAATCCCCTATGGATACTGAGGGATGACTGTACAACTATAGAGTGGCCATCATTCATTTGTAAACAGTACCCACAAGCCTGTGTCTTTTTGAGTGAAATCTGTGAAGCAATAATGAATTGGGAAACACCAGCTCATTATATAGATTCAGTTGCTTTCTGCTTCTATGAAGTTCTAAGTGTGGTAGTCAGAGGAGCAGCAACAGAAATACTACCTTTAACAAGAATTTCAGTGTAATCTATTGGGGGACACTCACAGAAGTTAGGAAATCAATCATGTTTACTGTATGCTTTTATTTGTTCAGAATAGCTGATAAATAAGTTTTTCTGTCTAATTGCTTATGAATAATGGAGCTATTTTCAGCGGATTGCTGCCATTTTACAAAAACAAAACAAAACAAAACAAAACAAAAACCCCAAATACTAATCGGGTTTTTAACCAATACTGATACTAAATTTAATGCACCTGAAATGAAAATGACTCATTTACCTGGTTGATCAGTGATGACTAAAGCCATAAGCAATTTGAATACATAATTCTCCTTCCTTCAAGTGAATCTTTTTTTCCTCTTCTCTCCTACTGAGTGGATTTACCCATCCTTTAATGCTCATTTCCACTTCTACTTTCTCCAAATAGTTGCTTCTGAATACTGCAATGGAATCAAGCCCCAGAATGTATTCTCTTCTGAATACATGCTTAAGTTTACCCAACACCCTCGGTACTACCTGTTGGCTCTTTATGAAATTAACTTGAATTACAACTTAAGTTGGGTTCCAGGTGTACTTGGATGCAGTGTGTGGAGCTTGGGGAGTTTAATCCCCATGTCTTGTCTTTTGATTGAGATCAGATTCTGCATGTAACTCCCTAGGAAGCCCATCAATATACTTCAGCACTTTATGAAAGGTGTCTCCAGGCGTTGTAGTTTCTTGAGATGTTAATAACTAATATGCAAAAATGGCTTTGTGATGAAATACAAATATGTTTGTGGGAAATTTTACATTCAGTAGGTCTCCATAATGCAGGACTTATCAGAGCCTTTAATATACTTTTGTTTCTTTCCAAAAGGGGGATGTGGTACAAAGCACTTCACATGTTATCTACTGGTCCATTTCCCATAGGAATACTAAATTCCTTGGTTTTCTAGGGAAAACTGTGTTTTTTTTTTTTCTGTCTTTGCTCACTAAGTAGCTTCTAGAAATGTCTTTCCATTGCAGATACCCATTTCACTTGGGGGCAGAGTATCTCAGGCATCTAATTTTACAATAAGAAATGATCTTGACCCAAGAGACCATGCGGGTCTGCTGTGACTTTCCAGTTCTTGCTCTTTCTTTAAGATGTGTCGGCAATTAACATTGAAGGAATTTATTTCACTAAGTGCTGTATGTTACAACCTCATCTACTAGAAAGGTCCTTTTTTTCTCCTCAAATCTTAGTCCAAAAGGAGGCCAAATGTTTTTGCCTGCTATATACTTCCAGTCATATTTGAATATAAGAATAGTTTTTGAATACATAATTCACCACACCTACCCCTATTTCTATGTATGCTAAGAGTTGTGCTCATTTTAAGGTGATTCATGAAAAGTGATTTCTGTCCCTGTATTTCGAGATGCCTGGAAAGACTGTTCATATCCTCTTTCATCCTTAGAACTGGAAGCTCTGGGAATCATGATGTAGAAAGGCTTTGAGCTTTGGAGCAAACCCAACTTGAATTTGAATACCTGCTCAGTTTCATACTAACCTCATGGGTTTGGGATAGTCTTTTACCTCTCTGAATCTCATTCTCTTCATCTACAAGATTAGAACGTTAGTACTGTCAACATAAAAAATAGAGATGGATCTCCAAGCAAAGGATTTATTTTGGAATAATATATGAGAAGTAGAATTGCAATTTGAGATACATAAACCAGGACAGCCCCTAGATGTGTCTGAAGAACAAAGGGAAAGGCCAGGGTTGTATTGGAGGAAAGGAAGAAGGTTATGTAAATTATTTTGAAAGGAAATTCACTGGTGGCTTACAGGAGCTGGCGGGTTCTGACTGGTGAGTGGTAGCAGTTACTAGGTAAAACTTACAATCATAAAGTTGTAGCTGGCTGTTGTGGTTTTGGATTGGGCTGGCGAGATAATTCCTGGAGTAGGTGTTTGTGACCTGAGTGTTTTTCCCTATGGCTCCCAGACTCTATTTTAGTTGGGTGTGACCAAAATGGCTCCATTCTGCATAATCATTTTTCACAGCACCCACTCACCTCATCATAAAGTTGTGGTCTTCCTATGCTCTCATCTTTGCAAGCTGAAATACAAGATGATTGATATGGTTTCACTCTATGTCCCCACCCAAATCTCAGTTGAATTGTAATCCCCACGTGTTTGGGGACGGACCTGGTGAGAGGTAATTGGACACATGGGGGTGGTTTACCCCATGCTCTTCTCATGAGAGTGAGTGAGTTCTCACGAGATCTGATGGTTTAAAAGTGTGTGGCAGTTCCCCATTCTCTCTCTCTCTCTCTCCTGCCACCTTGTAAGATGTGCCTTGTTCTTCCTTTGCTTTCTGCCATGATTGTAAGTTTCCTGAGGCCCCCTCAGCCATGTGGAACTGTAAGTCAATTAAACCCATTTTCTTTATGAATTATCCAGTCTTAGGTAGTTCTTTATAGCAGTGTAAAAACGAACTAATACAATGACCCAGTGCCAAGTTATTACCCTGAGTCCACCTATTCCCCACATTGTTTGAAATTATGCTTCCTTCTGCAGATGAAACTACTTTTTTCCATACCAGTGTGTCCTCTCTGTTCAATTCAGTACACAGGCCTCTCATGGCTTTCTTATTACCAGTTTTTCTGTACACATGATGTCCACAAGCTGTAGATATCATATAGATATTTTAAAATCTCTCAGGTCAGTTGTGGCCTGAGATAAAATCTTGTACTATTTTGTTGAAATGAGTTAACATTGTCTGAAGCTGGGTCATATATTCTTTTCTAAGATGCACTTTGGAACAGCCTTAACTACAAAAAAGAAAAAAAAAAAAACAATTGAAATGTATTTTCTTAGTCTTTATCCAAAGTGTCACAAACCAATTCCTAATCTGATCCATTTTTTTTTGTTTTGAGAAATTTATTATAGCTTTTCATTATGGAAAAATTCAAACATACAAAATAGAGATAATATAATGAAGTCTTACGTACCCAGCACCCAGCCTCAACAATGGCCGATTTATAAGCAATCTTATTTCATGTAGATCTTCTACTTCTTCCTCACCATTAAATTATTTTGGGACAAAGCTGAAACATCTCATCATTTCATCTATGACTATTTTAATATGTACATTTCTAAATGATAAAGGCATCCTATAAATATATACCTACAATGCAGCTATCACAACTAAAGGTTAAAAAGAATTTTGTAATATGTGAACCATTTTGAGTGGAGGAAAAAGACAAAAAAGTATGTAGGAGTTGAGGTTCATTACTGAGACTCTGTGGATTGATAAAATAATGACCCAAAAGCCTTGAACAATGTATGATCTTGATCTTCACCCCATTTGCAGATTAGAAGAATCTGGAAAATTCTAAATCATGAAAAGAAAAGAAGTAAAGTCTATGGAGGGACCATGTAGTATTTCCGAGTCTGTGGATGAGGGATGTGGTTTGCCCCCCTCTACCCCAGCAAAGGTTATGGGGGCTGAACATTTCTGGAGACTTATAGACATAGTTGCTGGGTTCCCTTGAGCTGCAATTATTTTTTTAAATGGGGTCTTGCTCTGTTGCCCAGGTTGGGGTGCAGTGGCGTGATCACAGCTCACTGAAACCTTGACATTCCTGACTCAAGGAATCCTCCTGTCTCAGCCTCCTGAGTTGCTGGGACCACAGGCAAGCACTATCACACCTGGCTAATTTTATTTATTTTTTATAGAGATGGGGGTCTCACTATGTTGCCCAGGCTGGCCTTGAACTCCTGGGCTCAAGCAGTCCTCTCGCCTTGGCCTCACAGAGTGCTGGGACTACAGGTGTGAGCCACCGCACCCAGCCTGAGCTGCAACTTTTGACCCTCTCGCCAATGTTAGTAATCACTGTATCATTGGCAGAAGGTGATTTCTTCTATTTTAGAATCAATAGGGTTACTGCAGTATGGATTTTAGACTCAAATGGGAGAACTGGTATGTTTATGATATTATTATTCCTCCAGGAACTAGCAACAAGGTAAAAAGGAAGCTCTTCAAAATATGTCCTAAGTGTGCTACTGAGGACCAATAAGTATACCCAAGTGGCAACATTTCCTATCAAAACGTGGCAGAATTTCTTTTTTTAGAAAGGTGAGAAGTTAATTAGCACCTTATAGGACCTTGTTATGGCTCAGAACGACTTTACATCTGTTGGTAATTTAATCATTATAAATGTGACACAAGGAAATTGAGCTTCACATTCTGTTACATAATGTAAATTGACAGTCAGTTAATACTGCTCAATAGCTTGATGTCATTAATAAGGTTGTTTCTTAAGCTCATAGCAAATATCAAGTTGTTTTCTTAATGGGTTAAGAAAATAGATTCAACACTTGACAGTTTTGAGATGTGACATTGCCCAGGGCATGTCTGTTATGCTTTCGGAATTTGTAGGCTGCTGATAGAGATCATATGGGCACTGATCTCTGTTTGAGATCAAGAAGGTTCTAGAAGCACATCCTATAGGGCAGGACAAAGAGCTCTCCAGCCACTGCTCTCCCAGGTTGTCTTTAGCTATTGACAAGGGGTGAGGGAAAGGTCCTGTTCTGCTCAAAAGGACTTCTGCCTGGGAAGTGTGGGGATGCAT
>NC_045450.1:65175832-65193727 GCF_002776525.5 Piliocolobus tephrosceles | reverse complement strand
CCTGTTCTGCTCAAAAGGACTTCTGCCTGGGAAGTGTGGGGATGCATCTGAGGTCTCGCCTGTTCTGCTCAAAAGGACTTCTGCCTGGGAAGTGTGGGGATGCATCTGAGGTCTCGCCATGTGGTGTAAAGGAAGGAGTGCTTTGTGAACAAAGCCACAGTCTGGCCTCCTCCTGTGCATCCATAATTGGGTTCTGGGATCCTCTCTGATCAGAACATTTTGAGAGACACCCCCGGGCCTGGTGTCCCAGCAGAGCAGCACAGGGAGGGAAGGAACATACAATGCCAAAACAGCATGAACCACATTCCCACTCTGAGCACCAACCCAGGTAACTGGTGCTAACTCACGGAGTCAGCCTGCATGGCCAGCTCTGTGCTGCCTTGGGAGGGCGCTTTGTCTCTTTCTCTTCCCACAGTGTTGTCCTTAATCCTCAATGTTGCATGGAGCCATTGGCTTCTCTCGATCCATCATTTAATTATATTTTGTCCTTTCAGACATCCCATTGTAGGTAAATGAAGGAAGGCTCCCCACCTCTTCTAGGTGGGGTAGAAGTGTGCTCAGAGTTAGTACAAAACCAAAATTGACAAGGAAATGAAAACCAAAAACAAGTCAATAACAAAAACATAGAGAAGGCAAGGGCTTTAGGCTAGCAGCAGGGATCATAACAGCAAAAGATTTGGGTTGGATGCGACAGAAAGATTGTCAGGTTTTGCAGGCTTCTCAGGAAACTCAGGCATGGAGACCGAAGGAGTTTAGGGAAACGATCTGACATCAGGAAGACTGGACCTGCAGAGAGGGTATCTGAGCCCAGACCACTCCATTTTTGGAGAGTGTGGATTGGAGCACCTGCCCTGGTGGATGGGGGTTCCCAACTGAGATGCTGGGGACAGAAAGCCTTAGGGAGGCGACAGGTAAAGCTCTAAGAGGCCAGCATGGGGCTGACTCTGGCCGCCTAAGGAAAGGGACAGGAGCTGGCGATTCTCAGGTTGGCAGCCCGATGGGGTCCTGGACACTGATTACCATGGAAGCAAATGTGTCCACAGCTTGGTCATAAGGTGGGAAGAGTAAGCAATCCTGAAGCAGGTGTAAGATGTGGCTGCTAAGTGATCAAACGATGGAAAATGGACTCCAAATCTAACTTGTTTTGTGTTCTTGAATAAGAAATTGCCTAGTTTGAACTATATATTTTTTTCTTCTTCGTACATAAATACATGGTAATGATAGAAAACCAGAAACTTTCATGATAAAAATAAATAAAATATAAACAAAATCCCCCTCAAATTTGTAGTATATATAGATAAATCACTATTGTAACTTGATATAGGTTCTTTCTCTCCCTCCTTCTTTCTTCCTTCCCTCTTTTATCTCCTCTCATTGGGCATGTGTGTAAATATATATATATATAAAATATAAACATATACTACATTTCATTTTGTATCAAACTTTTCCTTCTTAATGTTGAAGACAACTTTTTATGTATCTGCACATTATTTTTGATAGCTGAATAGTATTCACTGTGTTGGTGAAGTCAATCTTCATTGTCAAACAGTTGACATGATGCTCTAATATTTTCTTTTGCTCAGGACAGCAGGACATTTGGTGATTATATTCCCTGAGCTGTACCTCTAATAGTGAGCCTCAGAGGTCTACTAGGGAGGAAATGAGGAAGGCTTCCAGAGACATAGACTCTTGGAGTGGGAAGGAAACGTGGTTGAAGTTTTGCAAAATTTTAATCTAGTTTCATTTTGTGTCATTATAACGACCTCACCCTTGGGTGGTCCAGTCTCTATGTAACAGTGGCTAGGAATCTTCTGTGTCTGAAAGCCACTGAGGAGCTTGTGAAATACCCATCTGATATGGTTTGACTGTGTCCCCACCAAAATTTCCTCTTGAATTGCAGCTCCCATAATCCCCATGCGTCATGGGAGGTAATTGAGTCGTGGGAGTGGTCAACCCCATGCTGCTGTTCTTGTGATAGTGAGTGAGTCTCACAAGATCTGATGGTTTTATTAAGGGTAGTTCCTCTGCACATGCTGTCTTGCCTGCTGACATGTAAGATGTGACTTTGCCCTTCCTTCACTTTCCGCCATGGTTGTGAGGCCTCCCCAGCCATGCTGAACTGACTCAATTAAACTTCTTCCCTTTGTAAATTACCTAGTCTTGGGTATATCTTTATTAGCAGCATGAGAACAGACTAATACACCATTGTAAAATATTTTTCTATGCAATGATCCAGAATCTGCTTTAGAACGTGAGATCTGGAGTCTGATAGACTGAGTCTGCAGTCCTGGACAAAAGTCCTAACCTTTCAGTCTCTCAGTTTTCCACATCTGTAAAATAGGTATGATAAAAGAATGTGCCTCAGACTGTTGCTGGGAATATTAAACAAGATAAAGCATGTGGAGCATGTGACAGAGCTCAGTAAAACTCAGCCATGATCACAATAATGGCTGTATGTTATCACAACACAGCGTATATTTGACCCCTGCTATGTGACAGCCCCATGGCACATAAAGGTGCTGCCTGAGTCTTGGCCTCTATCTCAGTCTACTCTTATTAACCCTAATTCCCTTGTTTTTCAGAGGATAGCAGTTCATGTCCTTCTCCCAACCCAGCTCTCTGCCCTCCATTTTTACCCGTTTTGAATGGTCTTAAGATCTTCTCTTCATCTTCTTCATCCCCTCTGTAGTTCCCCAAAGACCTACTTTAGTGACGTGATGCCCAGCGGGTTCCCCATTGTGTATACAGGGGTCTTCCCTTCCTAGAGCCTCGATTCCATTTCAGCCTCAGGAGACATAGGTGGAGGAACATTTCTGTGCAGATGAATTCTGTTTAAAAAGAAGCAAATGTGAAACATAAGGTGTTTTGATGTTCATTATCACTTGCTTCCTGCTTCCCACTTAAGGACAGATTTTGATGGAGTTATCAGTATAAGAACATTCTGAAAGTGGAAATTACACACTGAACTTCTTGAGGGCAGAGACTGTACCTTGCTCTTTTTTTTTTTTTTTTTTTTTTTTTTGCCTCTCTAGCTCATGGAAGGCACTATTGTATTTACTGTGTATCAAGCTCTTACTAGGTGCCAGCTGCCATACAAAATACCTTAAACGCACTTTAAATCTTCCAACAACCCCATGAAGGAAGTTATTTTACCATTACCACTTGAACTGCTGGGGAAACTTGGAACTCAGAGAGATGAGGCAAAATATCCAAAGTCACACAGTTGTTAAGATTTGGGATTTTAGCAGGCCAATAAATAAGGATATTTTCCTGTTATCACAAATTCAAAATTAATTGACAGATAGATATAGGAGTCAAACAGATAAAGACTAAAATGTTGCCTTTAGTATTTTAAAGCTGGCTGGAAAATATGGTCCTGGATTTATGGCCAGCGGGGCTTGTTGATGAAGAAGCGGGGCTTCTTCTTTCCTTCTCATGAGTTAAGATTTTATGAAAGGACAACCAAGGTACAAAAGAAAGTTAGAGATTGAAGAGCAGTTGACTGCCCCACATTGATTTGGGTAAGGGGTGGGATATGGGGAGTAGGAAAGAGAGGGGTCAGCTGTGCAGACAAAAGGGTAGAAATTATTATTCATCTTTCTGATAAAAGTTAATATTTTATGTCATGACCCCTTAAATACATAGATCATCTTATTCCATTATGAGCTTTTTTCCATTAAGTAGATTGGCTTTACCTAAATAGAGAGGCTTTACCTTAATCACCAAGCATGGACCAATGGGCCCCAACATTCCAAGCTCACTCCTTTATGGGCAGCACAAGAGGCTGAGACCCTCATCCATGGAAGATTCTTTGCCAGGGGGACACAATTCCAGGGGAAGGAGGGTCGTCCACCAATCCTCCATGCAGACTTGAACCCAGACCCTTCTGACTTCAGGGTCTGACTTCAGGGTGTTTGTATTTTTCAAAAGGCTTCTCTGTTTCTCAATGGTTTGTTTACTGAATGACTTTGATTTCCTCTACAGAGTATCTTAGAAATGAAATTACACAAAAAAAGTCTTCTTTGGAGACTTTTTCACACATCAGGACTTTTAAGAAAATTTAAATACTTAGTATGTCTTTGCTTGGCAGAATTCCTGCTCTCCACACAATGTGTAACTGTGCCAGCAACCCAAACCCTTTTGACAATGCGTGTAACTGGAGCCATTTGCTAAAAACTACTAAGTGATCAACAAGGTTAACAGATTTTCTAGGTTTTCCTTTTCTGACCAGCCATCTTGTCCAGCTTGCTCTCTTTCTCTCACTGGAATAGATCGGACAGAATGGTGTCTCATCTCTAATTAAATTCTCATCTTTGCCCAGCTGTTTCAAAGGGCAACTGTCTTAAACCTTTGAACTTTATTTGTAATACAAAACTTCAATTAGATAAAGGACAATAATTAGCACATCTTTTATCTTTGGGTATAATTAAATCTTTAAGAAGGGACATTTTAATCAATGAAATATAATGACAAGTTCATAAATTAATTAATCCCACCAATGGAGACTTGGCAGTAATCAATGGATCTTTAAAGAGGGCCAGGGTGAGGGGACATAGCTATGGGAATAGAGATGCTCAGTTGAGTTTGGTGTAAAGATTCTCATTTATTAAGGATTAGCTGGCTCAAAAGATGATCTATTTGTTTTAGGGGAAATCATGTAAAATATTAACTTTTAATGGGAGAGAAAACCTTCTTCTTGCAAGTTTTTGCTTTTGAAACTTTCTTGTTAGAGATCTCAACTCAGATTAGAGCTGCCAATGTATATTCATACCCTCCTGCAACTGCTTGCCAATGTACTGATTGGGTAGCTAGACTGAATTAGAGAAACAGCGAAACCGAAGTTGACCACCAGTAGATGTTTCAAGTATTTTCGTCTAAAACAGGAGTTCGTAAACTTGGATCTACTTGCCAAATCTGGCCCATTGCCTGTTTCTGTAAATAAAGTTTTATTGGAACACAGTCACACCCATTTGTTTCTGTGTTGTCCATCATCATTTCATATTTCACAGGCAGAGTCAAATAAGTACCCAGAGAGACTGTGTGATTCACAGAGGCTCAAATAAATACTCTCTGACCCTTTTCCTGAAAATGTTCGTCAGTCCCTGCTCTAAAACATTGAGGAGTTTGGTAAAATCTAAATTCAGTATAGCACTACGTAGACAGTGTTTATTGTAAAACTGTGAGCTAAGTACTTAAAATACGAGGTTCTGGGGCTGTAGTAGCCTCCTAATCAGGTTCCTGGTATTCTTGTTTGCCCCATCTATCTGGGCAAAAAGTAAGGGAAGACTGATTTGGGTGGCGGTGGAGTGGGGAAAACTGGAACATGCAAAGGCCCTGTGGCAGAAGGGCATGCAGCTCATTAAAGGGGTAGATGGAAGGTTCCAGTAGCTTAGCGAGCAGAGTGGGAGGGACAGGCTGGGTGTAGAAGCCAGAGGTTCAGCAGTCTAGTACCCTAAAGCCCATTATATTGGTTTCACTGCATAAATCCAACTACATCTCCTTTCCTCAATTTACAACCCTTCAAGAACTTCACATCTCTCTAAGATAAAATCCCATAGCCTTAGCTGGGAGCCACAGCAAGCTTGTTTGGGGAAGGGGAGGGAGATTTGGAGGTTGGAGGGTGATGGGAAAGAGGAGCGTGGAGATGGGGGAGCTGGTAGAGTTTACAGGGATCCCTCCTGTCTCCGCCTCTGTCTTCACATGGCTTCTCCTCTGTCTTCACATGGCTTCTCCTCTGTCTGTGTACAATCTCCCTCTTCTTTTTCTTCGAAGAACACCAGTCATTGGATTGAGGGCCCATCCTAGATCCAGAATAGTTTTATATTGAGATCCTTAATTAGATCTGCAGAGACCCTTATTTTCAAATAAGATCCCATTCATAGGCAGTGGAGGGTTAGGATATGAACATATATTTTTGGGGGGCATAATTCAACCCTCCACCAAACAGAGGATACGTGATCCGCTTTTTCACTGAAGACCAATGCATGCTTTCTTCTGGTAAAGGATTGGACCAGAAAGGCACAAGTATGGAACCAGGGGAGTCCGCTGAGAGGCTGTGGCAACCCTCCAGATGCAAAATGACAAATACTACTTCAACACAGTGGCTGTGTGGCAGGCAGGGGTTGGGGAAGGTAGGAGTCACTGCTTAGTTGGGATATATCTATGGCCTGGGAGAAATTAACCAAGGTGGGTCTTTTGTAGACTTGGGGGTGATTTTTTTCTATCCCCCTACCTCCTTTGAAAGGGTATGCAAAGAGAAGGGCTCAGAAGATCAAGGAGACACTAGCTTACGGAAGGATTAGACCCAGCACATGGAAGATGCTCAATATATGCTCAAGATAGCTGGTAGAATAAACACAAGCAGGGGAGTTATGCAGCAGAGTTCTTCTCTGACTGTTTGCTTTGGGGCAAGGTTGCGGGTCTCCCTTTTCCAAGATGTTTTGAAAAATAATAATACCCGGTTGAATGGGGCTTAGAGTTCCTTGGCAGGAAGACATTGAACTCTTGCAAATATTACTATTATTTCTGGAGCCAAATTTAGCAAGGACGGCTCTGCCTTTAATTACCGGTTGATGCTGAGTTGTACAGGCAAATGATTACATGCGCAATTAGTTGTTCCCACAAGTAGCCAATTATGGGAACGATTATTTAAGAAAATTGCGGTTCCTGCTAAAGGGACTTTACATCGTAGCCCCAAAATACATTTCTGTATAAAAATTCCTTTATTGCATGTATTATTATTTTTTTCCTATCTCCTGGGCTGCAAGAGAAACAGCCCTTGTGGTCTCATTTGTGGGGAGAGAGAACTGTAGAAAACCAGGCCTTTGGGGTACCATGAGACTCGGCAAAGAGTGGGGTTTGGAGTTGGAAGCTCTCCTAGGTCTCACTCCAGAGGCCATGTCTTAACCCCAAAAATGTAATCTGGAAAAAAACTTAGGACTCTGGATGGTTGATAAGGGAATCGCTTGGAGGCCTATAGTGACCTGCAACTCAGCCATATGTCACTGTTAACTCAATTTTTTGCTTGTGCCCATCAATAGAGTTTTCTCGGCCTCTCGGTAACTGCACTTCTTACCTAGACCACCTCTCATACCTGAGTATTGCTGACTCCTCCATGCATCCAGGTTGGCATAACATCATAAGCTTGCAGAACCAGATGGGTCATAAACATTGCCTGGTCTGTCTGACTCATTTCAGAGATGGTACAATTGAGACTCAGAGAAGCAAAGGACTCACCTGGTGGTCCAGCTGAACTATGACCTCCTCTTGCCTGTCTCCAAAGCCCTGGCTCTTTGCACAAGGTCATGCTGGCTGCTGAGGGCACCAGCTATGGGAAAGTGCAACCATCAGCATGTTGTGACTGTTACCATCTAGGGGCAGCCTGATGTCTTCCTCTATGTCTGATACACACTGGGAACCATGTGGAGACAGAGTTGGAAGGAACTCCAGAGAACCTTCTAGTTTAGACCTCTTTTTCTATCTAAGTGGAATTTGGAAATTTATTTACCTAAGATTGCTCTTTCCCTTTGAACATTTCTCATGACGTAGACCTTAAAACCTCCAAGATTCAACCTGACCTCACTCAAGTAGGAGAAACCATATATTCAAATGCCACTGTTTGGGTTGGTCCATATATACCCCGTTTCCTGCCCCCAAATAGAAAGCATGCTTTTGAGTTATTGTGTTAATTGTATTCTAGTATTGCTTAATAGTCAGTTTTTTTTTTTTTAATTTTATGCACAGTGCCATCTACTATTCTACCTTAATGTCATAGCGTACATGATTGGCCATGATTGTTCAGTACTCTGCACTAGTGTTTATATTCACATCCTTACCAAGGCCTCATGATGGGTGAAGTTTACTTTCTGGCGCCTTGAATTTGGGTTTGGCAATGTGATTTGCTTTGGCTGAAGGGTTGCTGGCATAAGTGCTGTGAGCAGAGCTTTGGAAAGTGCTCGCACACTGGGGCATGCCCTTTCGTGACCCAGTGACCCAGCAGGAAAAGAACATGCCAAGACAGTTGCTAGGCCTTCATCCCTGAGCCTGAGAATGAGGCTGTGGAACACAGCCACTCCCTGGAATAAAAAACTTGTGGATGAGACCTGGACTACCTCTGCAGCCCAGCTCCCACATCCTGGAGTGTAGCCCAGCTCAGATGAGTTGACGCTGATTTGTGTATCTATGAAAATAAGAATAGGCCTGGTGTGGTGACTTATGCCTGTAATCCCAGCACTTTGGGAGGCCGGAGTGGGTGGATCACCTGAAGTCAGAAGTTCAAGACCAGCCTGGCCAACATGGTTAAAACCTTGTGTCTACTAAAAATACAAAAATTAGCTGGGCATGGTGGCATGCACGTGTAATCCCAGCTACTAGGGAGGCTGAGGCAGGAGAATAGCTCGAATCTGGGAGGCAGAGGTTGCCGTGAGCTGAGATTGTGCCACTGCATTCCAGCCTGGGCAACAGAGTGAGACTCTGTCTCAAAAAAAAAAAAAAAAAAAGAATATACAATTGCTGTTTTAAGCCACTGAGTGCTCGGTTGGTTTGTTATGTAGACATGTTTTGGCAAAAGCTGACTGATGTATTCCATACTGCATTTTGATTAACACTGAAGAGGATTAACATTTAGATGACGTCTAAAAATAAACTAGGAGAATGGGAATTAACAGCATGGGTGGGGTCAGCAACGTTTGAAAAAAAATGTATCAAGTATATTTGGAACTAGGCAGTCAAAATGGTATGGATCTACAATTTACTCAGTTTTAAGATATGCTAGGGGTTTTCCACAAAAGTAAATTTAAGACAATATTTTTCAAAATAAAGGCCTCATGGAATAAACCAAGGAATGCATGGATCAGAATTTCAGCCTGTGTGAGAGGGTATAATATATGGACTGTATCCTTAGTCACCCCATTCCTTCGCCACCCTCTGAGTCTCCAGAATGAAGGAATGGATGGGTAATTGGGACGTGGTCATTCTTTCATGTTAGCCTCACTGCAAGTATCTCTCTGCACAAGAAAATTACTTTTTGAGCTGTTTTGGGAGAGTAAAAATATAACAGGTAGTTAAAATCCAGCTGTCATTTGTTTTTCTCAAAAATGAAAGAAACAGCTAGCCATATTTTGTACTTCTCAACTGGCAATCTGATAAACTCACTTCTAGAAAGATTCTACAGCATTTTTGTGTTACCTTTCAAAGGCCACCTAGTGATCTTTGCTAACTAAGTAAGGTGAATGTGACACATGGCTCCACTAACTGCTCCCATTGGCTGTGTAGGGTTCTGTGCTTTTTCTGGAATCATGTGATCAACTTCTGAAAAGACAGGCTCTTTTCTTTATCAGAATGAAAATGCAATTTGTTCTTCTGAAGACCATAGCTCAAGTCCTCCTTTTCCTATGACATGAAAACCTTTTGGTTCTGAAGATGATGGAATTAAAAGATGTGGCTTCTTTCTCACTAGTTGTTTTATTGGTTCTCTGTGTTGTGAGTGATAAAAGCACATTTTATGGTGGCTGTAAGGTCCTGGGGATTGTAGGTTGAACTAAGCTTTAGGATGGGTGCTCTGACAAAACACAGAAAATGAGCATCGATTTTTTTTCCCCTTCTGGAAACAAGAAACTTGGATTTCAAGTGAGAACAGAATTCCTGAAAGACTCCAAAATGAACTAGAACACCACTGGCTTCAGAGTCCAGGTCTTTACTCTGCTACTAGCTTCCTGAATAACCTCGGCCAAGTCATTCACCTCCTAGAGGATTCAGTTTCCTCCTCTGCATAATGAGAACAATGATCTTTCCCTCAGCAAGACTGGACTCCAAGTCTGAACTATGTGTGTGGAAAACTCTCTATACATTCTTTTATCTTTACTTTTTTTTTTTAGTTTTTTTGAGACAGAGTCTCACTCTGTCACCCAGGCTGGAGTGCAGTGGCACGATCTTGGCTCACTGCAACCTCTGTTGCCTGGGTTCAAGTGATTCTCATGCCTCAGCCTCTTAAACAGCTGGGATCACAGGCATGCTCCACCATGCCTGGCTAATTTTTGTATATTTAGTAAAGATGAGATTTCACCATTTGGCCAGGCTGGTCTCGAACTCCTGACCTCAAGTGATCCACCTTTCTCAGCCTCCAAAAGTGCTAGGATTACAGGCTTGAGCTACTGCACAAAGCCGGTAATTGTTTTTTCTTTTTCTTTTTCTTTTTTTTTTTTTGAGACAGGGTCTTCTCCATCACCCAGCTGGAGTGCAGTGGTGAAGTCACAGCTCACGTCAGCCTCAAACTCTTGGACTCAGGTGATCCTCCTGCCTCAGCCTCCCCAGTAGCTGGGACTACAGGCATGCATCACCACATCCTGCTGACTTAAAAAAAATTGTTTGTAGAGTCAAGGTCTTACTATGTTGCCCAGGCTGGTCTTGAGTTCCTGGCCTCAAGCCAGCCTCACGCCGTGGCCTCCCAAAGTGCTGGGATCACGAGTGTTAGCCAGCACAGCCCACGAAGAAAATGTTTGAGTTGAAAGGAAGGACTCTGGGGCTGCTGCTTTAAACCTGAGCTTCCTTTTCTATAAAGTGGATTAATTATATTTCTAACTCATGAAAATTAAATGGAGATGAAATGAGCTAGTTAATTAAATGAGGATTATTGCACTATTAGGACAAACAGAATAATGGTCCCCCAAAGATGTTCCCATCTTAGTCTCCAGAACCTATGAAAATGTTAGCTTACATAACAAAGGGGAATAAAGATTTCAGGTGGAATTAAGGTTGCTGATCAGCTGACCTTGAGATAGAGTATCCTGAACCATCCAGGTGGGTCCAATGTAAGAGATAAGAGATTGTC
This sequence comes from Piliocolobus tephrosceles, assembly GCF_002776525.5. NCBI lineage: Eukaryota > Metazoa > Chordata > Mammalia > Primates > Cercopithecidae > Piliocolobus > Piliocolobus tephrosceles. The sequence continues at coordinate 65,182,899 of NC_045450.1, read as the reverse complement.
CTGGACTATCCAGTGGTCTTGGTGTAAGAGACAGAGTATTCTGGACTATCCAGCTGGGCCCAATGTAATAAGGGTCTCTATAAGTGGAAGAAGGAATGGAAAGAGAGAGCCTGAGAGATCTCACTGTGTGAAGTCTTCACTCAAAGTTACTGTCTTTCACGATGGATGGAAGGTCACGAGAAGGAATGCAGCTAACTTCTAGAATTGGAAAGGAAAGGCATTGATTCTCCTTTAGAGTCTTCAGAGGGAATGCAGCCCTGCCCATACCTTGATTTTATCCTGGAAAGATTCATTTTCAATTTCTGACCTGTAGAACTGTAAGATAATAAGTGTGTGTTGCTTTTAGCTACCATAATTAGAAAAGTAATATGCCTTGTCAGCACTCAGGGAGCATCCTTGATTATTGCAGTGACCAATGCAGTTCCTTTTATAACTAAAAGTGATTTTTATACTAATAGTCTCATCAAGTTTTGAATTAGATTTCTGTTGGCCAGATGTATTTTCAATTGGTTGTTTTGAAGTATGAAGGAGAATGCGTGGATGATACTGTTTCTGAGATGATATGGCTTCTGAGAATTTCTTCGTATAGTTTACCCAATAAAATAATTGAGTTATAACCATTACCCTGTCAAAGCTATAGATATTTCTTCATTGTTTTTTAGTATTTCATATACTGCAGAGGAAAAGTCTGATACCTGCCTTAATTTTGGTTTCATCATAGTTGCTTTTTTCCCTTTGCTTGGATTTTTATATAACTCATTTTATAATTTTTGTTATTGAAACATTTGCTAAGATCAGTCTGATTGAAGATTTTTTCACGGATATTACTTGGAGTTCAGACTGATCTTATTGGCATTATCAGTACCTATATCCCCATCCCCACCAGCCAAGTAAACTCTGACTTAGATAATATCTTTTATTTCAGTTGTTCTTGTTGCTTTTTCAGGAAACCCTAATTCCTGGGTTGGATTCCTGGTTGTTGTCTTGAAATTGTCATCTAGTTCCAGTTCTGACTTTTTAGATGGAAATGAAATAACTGACATGAACAGTCCCTGCTTTCAGGGACACAGTCATCATTTCTAGTTTGTGGAGACTACACCTGTAGGAAACCATGAGTCACCTCTAGACCTCCTAGCACTTACGTCCTGTGATGTTGTTTTCTGGGTCTCGAAATATCCAGTCAGTAGCGGGAGGTGAGTCTGGTCCGGGAGAGCCTCCTTGGATGTCTTAAACAGCAGTGTGGACGCAACAGAAAGATGTTATTTTTGTTTGCTTTTTGGTATAGACTTTGCTTTTCTGAACGATGGGAGCCCATAGCGAGAGAAGAATTTTCTATCCACATTCAGAAGAGAAACTTTGCACTGTTTCCTACAGCATGGGATACCTATCAAATGTGCTTTTCCTTTTCTATTCCTTTAGCCTTGTAGATAGGGGAAATTTATATTATCACTTGGCTGACTTCATTTTGCAGGATTTAAAATTTTCATGTTTTCTCCATAAACATTCTTGTGGGAGGTTGGGAGAAGCTGGATCAAGATTTCCCAGGAGAATATTTTTAGGAACACTTACCGTGTTTATTACCTGAATCAGGCATTATTCCAAATGCAATATATTTGGAATTGGAGATACTATTTCAATTTTAAAACTGAAGAAACCAAAATTCAGAGAAATAAAACAAGTTGCCTAGGCTGGCAGAGCAAATAACATGACTCAGCTGGGTTTGAACCCAAGTATTTTTGACTCCTCGATCATTTCTTTGTCCCACAATGTAATTTTTTTTTTTTCTCATGGAATGAAGCCTTTGGCCTTTTCTCACCTTCATGAATAAACAGATGAGTATTGAGAATGAAGTACCAAATGGCATTTGCAGCTGCTTTGGGGGAGCGTGAGCATTATTCATAGTTGCTGACACCTCCCATTAACTCATCAATCAATATTTTGAAACAGCTATCCCCTGTCATATCCATAGTGTAAAATTCAATTGAAATTCTACTTATAGATAGATACCTAGCAGATAAACATCCATATATGTGTCAAAAGGTATATACAAAATATTCACAGCAGCACTAATGGTAATAACCCTGAAATGGAAACAGCTCAAATGCCATCAGCAATAGAATGGATAAACAAATCATGTGATATTCATATAATGGAATACAATGCAGGAATGAAAATGAACTACCACGATATGAAACAACATGGAAAAATCTCACATAGTATTGAATGATAAAACCAGACCAGTAAGATTCCATTAATACCAATTGTTTATTTACTTATTTATTTTTGTAGACGGAGTTTCGCTCTTGTTGCCTAGGCTGGTGTGCAATGGCGCTCTCTCAGCTCACCGCAACCTCTGCCTCCTGGGTTCAAGTGATTCTCCTGCCTCAGCCTCCCGAGTAGCTAGGATTACACGCATGCGCCACCACGCCCGGCTAAAAGCAGAGATGGGGTTTCACCATGTTGGCCAGGCTGGTCTTGAACTCCTGACCTCAGGTGATCCACCCATCTCGGCCTCCCGAAGTGCTGGGATTAGAGGTGTGAGCCACTGTGCCTGGCCCATTTATATCAATTTTTTTTGGTTTTTTTTTGGTCGCAGTCTTGCTCTATTGCCTAGGCTGTAGGGCAGTGGCACGAAGTCTGCACACTGCAACCTCTGCCTCCCGGGTTCAAGCGATTCTCTTGCCTCAGCCCCCAGGAGTAGCTGGGATTACAGACGCATACCACCACGCCCAGCTAGCTTTTGTATTTTTTAGTAGAGACGGGGTTTCACCATGTTGGCTAGGCTGGTCTTGAACTCCTGACTTCGGGCGAGTCTCCCGCCTCAGCCTCCCAAAGTGCTGGGATTATAGGCATGAGCCACTGCGCCCGGCCCTATATCCATTTTTTAAAAAGAGGCAAAACTAACCCATGGTGGTAGAAGTCACAACAGCCGTAGACTTTTGTAGAACTTTTGTAGAAAGGAAGGACGATAACAGATAGATAGTGTAGAGGTGGCTTCTTGGTGGTGTTAATGTTATGTATCTTGAATTGGGTGTTTTTATACATAGGTGTTCCCTTGTGATTTGTGTACTTTTCTGTTTTTATATTAAACCTCAATAAAAAGTTTACCAAAAAGGAGATAAAATCCAAGAGACTTATTTAAATTTTTGACTTTCAGCGACATTTAACTTTATTGAATATCCATTGTTTTTTTTTCTCTCAATGTGGCTCTTCACTTGGCTTCCCCAATGCCATCCCCATCTTCCTCTCTGATCACTATTTTTGTCTCTTGCTGGGTCCTCCTCCTTCACCTATATTTTAAAAACTCTTTATTTTGACTTACAAGAAAGTTGCAAAAGTTTTACAAGGGAATTCCTCTCTGCCCTTCATCTGTCTTCCTGGAATGTTAGTGTTCTACATAACCGTAGTGTGATTTTTAAAACCAGGAAATTAGTATGGACACTCGTCACTGATTGGCAGATCTTATTCAGATTTCTCCAGTTGGTTCACTGATCTCTGTTGCCTGGTTCAGCATTCGTTCCAGGATTCCACATTGCATTTAGTCATCATGTCGTCTTAATATTCTCCCATTTGGGACAATTCTTCCGTCTTTCTTTGTATTTCATGACTTTGACAGACTTGAAGAGTACCCACTTGTTATTTGGTAGTGTGTCCTTTATTTTGGGTTTTGCTGATGTTTGCTTTTGTTTAGACTGAGGTTATGTACTTTTGGCAAGAAAATCACAGAAGTGATGCTGTGTCCTTCTCAGTGCATCAAATCAGGAGACACATGATGTTACTATGTCTCGTTGTGAGATTAACTTTGATTATTTGGCTAAGGTAGCATCGACTTTAAAACTACTGTTTCCCCTTTGTAATTAATAATTACCTCAGGGGAAGATTCTTTGAGGTTATGCAAATACCCTGTTTTGAATCATACTTTTGCCCACTAATTTCAGCATCTGCTGTTGATTCTCTACCTGCCTTTTATATATGAGAGTCCCTTAGGGCTTAGTCCCAGACCTTCTTGTCATTCTCCTTCCTCCATAGGAAAGCTCATGCACTCCACAGCTTAAGGTATGGTCTAAATGCTGCTGACACCTGCAGCTGCATCTCCAGCACAGTCTCCATGTTTGAGAACTCCACATGGATGCGCCCCAGGCACCCCATCTCCCCCTCACTGCCAAACTCATCTTGTAATCCCTGATGCATGGTTCCTCCCATCCTGCACCCCACTCCTCTGCAGGGTTCCTCCTCCCACTCCCCTCTTTCTCGAGTCTTCTCCATTTCATCAGCTGTACCGACCTGCACCCAGTTACTCATGTTAGAAAGCTGGGAGTTACGCTTGACAAACTTCTCATCTTCATTCCCTCCATTCAGTTCACCACCAGTATCTGTTGACTCTATCTTTTTCATCTTCCCATTTTCTTTCCATGTCCCACAGCCAATACCTAGTCCAAGTCACAGTCGCGCCCACCCTGGACTGTTGCTTTACCTTGTAACTGGTCCCTTGGTTCTTAGTATTTTCCTTCTAAGACGCGTTCTATGAGGCATCTAATGCAGTTCTATTTATACTTTTTTTTAATTTTTATTTTTTGAGAAGGAGTTTTGCTCTTGTTGGCCAGTCTGGAGTGCAATGGCACAATCTCGGCTCACTGCAACCTCCACCTCCTGGGTTTAAGCGATTCTCCTCCCTCAGGCTCCCAAATAGCTGGGATTACAGGCGCCTGCCACCACGCCCAGCTAATTTTTTTTGTATTTTTGGTAGAGATGGGGTTTCACCATGTTGGCCAGGCTGGTCTTGAACTCACGACCTCAGATGACCTGCCCACCTCAGCCTCCCAAAGTGCTAGGATTACAGGCGTGAGCCACCGCGCCCGGCCTGTACCTCATTTTTATTATGTAGGAAATGTCGTGGAAATCAGGGTGACCCATACTTTGAGTTGTTATACAGGTATTGCAAACAATGAGCTAGTTATATACCAGTGGGAATTCGGGGAAAATTGAATGAATGAATGAGTGAATGAATGAATGAATGAGAGGGAAGCAAAAGAACAACTTTCTCTTTCCTGGTATTCATGGCTCCAGGTGTACCTTGCCTAGGACTGGGACTAAGGGAGGTAAGTGAAACACTTGCTCCAAATGCAAAATTTAAGAGGTCACTAAAAACACTCAATAATGAAGATAATATTTTAATGCAATATTTAAAAAATTTAATGGCAAAATATCCATGTTCAAAAAAAAATCAACATTTAAGTAAAGACAGGGTCTTAAGATCATCACTCACCTCACCTTACCCTGGCCCTCTCATTGTTAATGGAAGAATTTAGCTCATCAAATTGGGGTCACTTAGAATAGGACTTCACTAGGGGAGGGAGAGTGACTCTGCCCTTAAGGGGACAGTTGGCCATGTGTGGAAACATTTTGGGGTATCATAACTGAGAGGGAGGGATATGCTATTGACATCTACTGGGTCGAGGCCAAGCATACTACTAACACCCCAAAATGAACCACACAGCCTCCCACAGCAAAGAATCATCTGGCCAAGGTTGAGAAACCCTTCCTTACACATACTTAAAAAATATTGCATACTTGTATTTAAAAATTTTGCATTATTGGAAAGAATATATCAAGAAAAGTTTGACAGAGTAGTAAACAATCTATGAGCAATTGGGATATTCTTTTTATTTTTATTTTTCTGTTGAAATAAGAGTCTGGGGAGTCTATAAAGAACTATTGTGTTATTTCTACTCCCGCAGATGTTGAATTTCCCACTTCACACAGGTGTGCTGGGCTGAAGGAAGACCAGGGACTCAGTGGTCCAGGAGATCTGTCCCTGCATCTTAGTGGAGAGTGGCCACCCCCTACCCACTCCCAGCATGACTGAGGTTGAGAAGCAGGCTTCCTCGGGAAGACTCATTCAAAGGCCGTTGACTTGTTTCTTAGAAAACAGGGCTCACCGCTCATGTGAATATGCGGTGACTGGTCTTAGGAGAAATGGTTCTCTAAAAGCAGAGCCTGTCTTTTGGTGTGCTTGTTTTGGCTTATTTATTTTACTCTCTGCCCATCTTCTTAGTTCATAACATCATCTCTTCCTCTTGCTATTTTAGTCTTAGGAGTGGGAACAGTTTTCCCCCGTTGCTGATCCCAAGGGGCACCCTATTGTGTATTTGTTCCCTGATCCCTGCCCATGCCTTGTATGTCATCTTGTTCTTAAGGCCCCTTTTTGTTATCTGAGCATCTGGGTTGAATTTTCTTGCTGCAATCGGAGCTATGGTGACTCCTCTAATTTTATTTCCTGATCCCCCCGTGTTTTTCTGTTATCTTATTTGTGCTTCCAACTAGGCTGAGTTCTCCATGTCATTAGTGGGTGACCACGGGCAGGGCTCTGCGACTCCATATGCCTTTGCTTTATAATCTGGTAAACCAAGGTCATAATTATATGGCCTCTCTACCTCACAGGGAAAAGTCCAGCTATCTAAAGAAATCACGTGTGCCAGAGAGCTTTGTAAACTGTAAGACACCACACAGAGCAAAACTCCTATTACTTTTCCAATTTCCACACATTTACACCAGGTACATCTGCTTTTGGAATCCCTCTCCCATGAATCTTTAGTGATGTAGGAAGGACGTCCGTTCTTCTTACATTTGGAAGACAGATTCCAAGGCAGTGTCACCTTGAGGTAGGTTGGAGAAAAGGCTAAATCCTGAAATAGTACATGTGTCCTTTGCACAGTTCTTCCAAGGGCCGGAGTGGTGAAATGTCTTCGTTATTCATTAATTTAACAGGCCTATTTACTGATGAGCTCGCATGACCTGGCCCAGGGATATGTAGCCTGGTACATTAATCCACTCGGGCTGCCATGACAAAATACCATAGACTGGGTGGCTTAAACAACAAAAATTTATTTCTCACAGTTCTAGAAGTCCAAGATCAAGGTCCAGCATGGCCAGTTTTCAGAGAAGGCCCTCTTCTTGGGTGGCAGACAGTTGTCTTCTTGATATGTCTTCGCACGGTAGAAAGAGAAAGAGTTCTGGTCATTTCTTCTCCTTTTTTTTTTTTTTTTTTTTTTTTTTTTTTTTTTTTT
>NC_045450.1:65148052-65175732 GCF_002776525.5 Piliocolobus tephrosceles | reverse complement strand
GGTCATTTCTTCTTATGAGGGTGCTAATCCCATCATGTGGGCACCACCACCGTAACCTCATCCAAAAGAAGTAGTTCCCAAAGGCCCCATCTCCAAATACCGTCATATTGGGGATTAGGGCTTCAACATGCCAACTTTGGGAGACACAGTTTAGCCAGGGCACCTGTGGACTGAGTATCTCATCACCTGGGGAACTTGCTAACGTGCCAGTTCTCACACCCACCTAGAGATTCTGACTTGGTATGTCTAGGGTAGGGTGAGAGATTTTTGTATTTAAATATACATGTTGTGTGTATCCAGTGTAGCTGGTTTCTGGAGCATCATGTAAGAAACTGCAGAAGTGACTTAAGGGCATGAGACTCGAGTTAGACAGGCTTGTGTTTTAATATTGGCTGTCATCCTAGCTACTTGGGTGACCTAGCCTAGGGTACCCTGCATTGTCTCTGAGGGACTTAGTTTGTTCATCTGAAAAATGGAGATACTGCTAGCACCTTAACTCCTCTGGGGTTGCTATGAGGGTTAATTTTAAGCAACTGTTTAATTATTCATTATAAAGTATTAGTTCATTAATTATTAATTATTCATTAATGCACGCAAAGTGCCTGGCAAATCTTAAGTGCTTTTTATTTGCAGCCATTGTCACCAACATCCAGAACATAATCCATGACCTCTATCTTGGTCCTCTTTTTGCACCCGAAAGGACCTGTGCTTGGGTCAAGGACCGGTCCCTCCTAATGCCAAGTGAGGAATGCTTTGCTGGTTCCAGGAGCGCCTACATTTGGTGGTGATGACTCTTAACACACTGCCATTTCTCTCCTTTAGCCACAGATAAGACAAATGGGACTGGGCCAGGTTTTGCCTTCCGTGCTGTCCATAAAGGCACAGTTGACTTCTGTTTTCCAAATTCCAAATTTCTTCTTGGGTAAGTTAACTTCGAGCCCTTCTGAGACAGTGGACGGGAAGTGTAGCTCATCTCTCCTGGAGCCACAAGATGGCGCTGTTTCCTTTGTCATGGCCCGGCGTGCGCCCACATCCCTGCGGTTTCAGGGCCCCGGCGCCCTGCTCTCAAGGCCAGGTCTCCCCGACAGGCAGAGGGCTCTGTCAGATCACGGAGTCCCCATCTTTGCGATGAGGGTAGGACAGTATAGTTTCTCAGTGGTAACCTAATGCGCCTGTACAGCGTAATCAGGGTTGACCCAAGGAAAGGCTTTCTTTTCTTCTAAACAGCTAAGCTGTCCTTTGCCCACAGTTCGGTCTGTTTTTGGACAACTGTGCCCTGTGGCGCACAGAAGTCAAACAACCGAGACTTGGGCTTTGGTAGACTTTCATTTCTCTCTTTCTGATCTAAATGCACCCATTAGTGGCTTTTTGATAGATGAACTCACAATTACCGTCCGTAACATGAATGCAAAACCCCTTCCCCACGATATTTGAAGTGCAAAGAGAGTGGCCCGAGAGCAGAAACAGGCTGCAGGCAGCGTTCTCTGATTCCTTACAGAGACAGGATACCAGGATTCAACCCTAGCCACCTCGGAGGTAATTCCCCACAGCTCACCTGATGCTGACAGCTGCAGGGTGCACGCCTTTAGAGCCGCTCACTTCTCAGCGCTGTTTGTGTCCACCTTTGCTTGTGGTATATGGACCGGGACTATTTGTTCAGAACCCCCAAGTTGGGTCTTTACTTCTTCTCTGTTGCATTGACTGCCATGCGTTTTTGTGCAGGTGTCTTCTGTGATTCACTCCAGAGGGTAGCACAATAGTTAGAGTGACGTTAGGCGTCAGGCTGGGCATGGTGGCTCACGCCAGGAATGCCAGCACTTTGGGAGGTTGAGGTAGGAGGATCACTTGAGGCCAGGAGTTCAAGACCAGCCTGGGCAACATGGTGAAACCCCATCTCTAGAAAAAAATAGAAAAATTAGCCAAGCGTGGTGGTCTGTGGCTGTAGTCTCAGTTACTTGGGAGGCTGAGCTAGGAGGATTGCTTCAGCCTGGGAAGTCGAGGCTCCAGTCAGCTGTGATTGTGCCACTGCACTCCAGCCTGCGTGATAGAGATTCCATCTCAAAAAAACAAAAACCAAAACAACAACAACAACAACAACAACAAAACCCATTCTTCCTCAGCTGGTATGGGTTTGAGGCCTAGCCTCCTCATTTCTTTCCTGTGTGTTCTGGTTAAGCGACTTAATCACTCTGACCCCAAGTTGCCCTGTCTATAAAATGGTAAGAATAACTGTGTTCATGTTAGATTGTTGTGAAACATAAATGAGATAATATAGGCGAGGCACTAGGAACGACGTCTGGCATACTTAATAGAAAATTTTATTATCTGACTTAGCTTTGTCAAATGGTCCCCAGAAGAGAGCAACTCAAGGAAGAGATGGAGGAAGAACAGAGAAGAGGTCTAAGTGGTACCCTTGGAATGGATCTCAAGACCCATCAAGATAGTAGACACTATTTAGAGTAAAGCAATCATGTTGAGCTTCATGAGGGCATCTGAACTGGAACCGTGAGGATGGGGCAGCCAGCCACTCAATCTCATTTTAGATACTGCTGGTGAGCATATAAGTTGACCTTGTAATGAAAATACTAGCTTTAAGGCATGTGTATGTATGAGTGTGTGTGTACAAGTATTCATACGTGTGTTTTTCTTTCTCTTTCTCATCCCACGTTCTCTGTCCTTGGCATTCATAATGACTCATCATCCTCCATTGTACTTCCCTGCTTTCCCCCACGCTGCTCTCTCTGCCAAATCATCTGTCTTCTCTCCCAGGATCATGTCTCTCTTTATCCCAATTTGCAAGGCCCAGCTCCAACATGGCCTTGTCCTGAGGTCTTTCCCAAGCTCCCACGGTTCCTTGCTCTCTTCTCTGTGCTCCTTTAGCCAGCCCTATACCTCCGTGCCTCCAGCAGCAAATGCCTCCTTGAATTTTGTCCCCTAGGTGCTGTTAACCTTCTCCTGGCTCAACTGCAGTTAGAGGATTTTAGAATTACATGGTAGTAGAAATAATACCACTGTGTATAATGCATTTTTAATACAAAACAAAACCCAAAACACCCAAACATGCATAGGCTCAATTCTTTTCTTTTCCACCTCTTTCTTCATCTGATCCACATTCCTACAGCCTTTTTTGGAATGGGAAGGGGGCATTTACCATTATCTATTTCCAATCCATCCTTGCAGACTTTTTGCTATTGCATTTTTGTGTGTGCATGTGTCTGTTTATCCTTGGATCTCTAGTACTCTTTACATACCCTGACAACAATGTGATTGCATGAAGTTGAGTGTTCTATGTCCATATCTGTTTTACCCTGTAGGCTCCAAGCTATTAAAGGTCACCGACTGTATTTTATTAATCTTTTTATCTCCAGGAACCAACACCGAGACAGGCACAAAAAGAGTGTTTCCATAGGTAGCTGCCTAGAAAACAAGTGTGGTTGAGTGTGCGCACATGGATTTGAGGTGGGAAGAAACAGAAAATCACAGAGGAAGGTTTAATTGGAGTGTCACTTCCCCTTGTTGGCCGAAATTCCCAGAAGACATCTTGGATCTCTGCAGAAGCTGCAAGAAAGGGCAAGGTTGGAGCGAGCAGCTGAGCAGAACATTGAGTTAAGTGCAGGCACTGATCCTTGAAAGACCTGGCTCATCCAGGGAGAGAGGGCGAGTCAGAGGGTGCAGGATGTGCATCTGCAAAACCTCCCAGCTGGAGCTGCGTGTTAAGATTTGCTTGCTCATTAAGATTCAAGGGGAGAAGCAGGCTCTCCCTGCCTGGCAGGTGCCTGTTGAGAATAGGCTGTGTCAGTATAGGTCTGGACACTATGAAGGACTTATGAGCTATGTCTCAAAACCTAGGGGGCAAAGTAGTGCAGAACGGTTTTTGTTATTAGAGGTGTATTTTGTTGCCTGAGTTTGGAAGGCTGTTTGCAGATGGGAAATGTGTTCGCTAGGATCTTCCCCACAGGTGGAGCAGGGCTTCTGCATTTCCAGCCTGTCTCCTTCCCTATTAATCATTCTGATTCGCTCATCCTGTGCAGATGTCATGGGCCTCTTTATTTGAAGACTTTATCGGTGTTTATCTTGTAGCTTTTAATAAATCATTTGCTGATGGTGTGTGATCCAGGGTGTTTTACATGAGTAAACGCCACCCTGGCCTCACCTTGCTGCATTCCTGTGACATGTCAGTGTGACTTCTGTTCTGGCTCCCTCCCTGAAACTGGAGCTAGAAAAAGGGGGTGAAATTGGCTGTCTCAAAAAGCTTGTTTTGGGACAAAGGGGAACTTCACTTAATCTAATTATCTATAGTCGTTATTTTATCAGAGGATGCTCGTTAAAGCAGAAACGTTTGCTGCAACAGACAAGCACAGACCATGGAAAAGAAATCTGCTCTTCAGTGAGGGAGGCGCTTCAGTCTGTCTCCCACCCTCTTGATTCTTTGTGGTTTATGGTATGTTCTAAACCAGGGAGTGGCAAACTATTCTTGGGCCACCAGCCCGCCTCCTGCTCTGTAAATAAAGCTTTATCAGAACAGAACCACAGCTACTTGCTCACATATTGTCAGTGGCTGCTTTTCCAGCTATAATAGCGGAGTTGAGTAGTCATGACCCTCTGGCCTGCAAAGCCTAAAATAGTTATCTTCTGCCCTTTTATGGAAAACTTATGTGGGCCCCTGTTCTAGGCATTTCACAGTTATTAGTAGGTGGTGGTGCCCTGTCTCTGTCCCAAGGGTCCTCTAATCTGTGCCACAATTCTGAAGAAGAAGGTGTCAGGGACAATAGTACCTATGCCCATGTGAATGTCTACATGCACATATATGTGTTTACATGTTTGTGATTTATAGGTGTGTGCCTGGGTGCAGGGGGGATATCTTGAAGGGTGTACACCGAGCATGTGAACAGCAGCCATCTGGGTGGCAGGGTTCTGTGTTACCCTTCTCAGGAGTGTATATTTTCGAGATTTTCTGCGATTATGGTATATTTCGTATACAGGAGCAGCAACAGCAATGACACAATCCTTCCTTCTTGTGTTACCTGATTTTCCCTGTGTGGTTGGTAACAGTGAAGTTATTTCTCATAACAAAATTGAGCAGGGAAAATGTCCTTCATAGTTGAGAACTTAAGAAGCATTTGGTGATATCTGAGCACATGATCCCTGTTCCCCTGACACAAGGAGAATATACAATTAGTTTTTTGACATTAAATTTGAAAACAAAATGAATTTATATATGTACATACACACATCTACATGCATTTGTACGTATATATAAAATTTCCTTTTTATTTCCCCTTTCCGGTGCACCATTTCTCTAGTTTCTCTTCATTTATTATAATTACTTTTGGTAGCCTAGAGATGCCAGTTGTAAGTCAATGGCTTTGGAAAAAAATAAGAAAACCTTTACAAAATATTTTTTGAAGAGCATGCGTTCCTTCATAAGTTAGCAGCTACAGAAAGTAAAGACCAGGTTTACTTGCTCCTGGGAGATGTGCACCTGGGAATTCTTTGGAAACCAGACAAGGGGCCTTAAACCGTCTGTTCCTTGCTGCATGAACACTACATCAGGCGCAACTGAAAATGGAAACCTAACTGCCTTTCCATGTTTTCTTTCTTTTTTTCTTAAATGCAAGCTTTGAAGGATCAAGGTCCTGAGGACCAGCCAGGGTTTGGGCTTGTTCCTGCCTCCCAAGTCAGCCTCGCTGGGTGCAGAGATGGGTTAGGTGGTTCTTAAAACAGGTGCCTGAGTGCTGCCCTGGAACACTTGTACATTTAGGGGTGGGCAAGAATACTGCTTGTATTAGTCTGTTTTCACACTGCTATAAAGAACTACTTGAGACGGGGTAATTTATAAAGGAAAGAGGTTTGACTCACAGTTCTCCATGGCTGGGGAGGCCTCAGGAAACTTACAATCATGGTGGAAGGGGAAGGGGAAGCAAACACCTTATTCACATGGCGGCAGGAGAGAGAATGAAGAAGGGTCTCACTTTTAAACCATCAGATCTCCAGAGAACACTCACTCTGTATCATGAGAACAGCCTGGGGGAAACTGCCCCCACCATGAGCCGATCACCTTCCACCAAGTCCCTCCCTTGCTAAGTGGGGATTACAATTTGAGGTGAGATTTGGGTGGAGACACTTACAAACCCTGTCACTGCTCATACTCCTTAATCTTTATTCAATTTATTCTCTCTTTATAGGACCCCAAAGGGAGTCCTGACTCCACGGCTACAGGTGTGATCAAATGGTGGTGGCTGGTTGTACAGAGGAGCTTGGTTTGGTTCAGAGTCTGCTTCCCTAAACCATTTCGGTCTGTGAGGGTCCTGAGATGAGGTGTGCCTCTCGTTTTTATACAGAGGAGCTTGGTTTGGTTCAGAATCTGCTTCCCTAGACCATTTCGGTCTGTGAAGGTCCTGAGATGAGGTATGTCTCTTTCTTGGTGCAAATGAATAGGTACACGTTGGCGATTCTCCATCCCAGTACATCATTCCACAGCAGGGAGACTGCAGCTGGCAGAGGCCCTGGTTTAACAGACATACTGGCAGGAATCAGAGCTAGGGTGTCCTCTCTCGCTCTCTCTCTTTCTGCCTCTGCATTCTGGCAAGAGTTGAAGAGGATCAGAGTAGTGGCTGTAGAAAGTTTTAAGCAACCCAAATGATGCCCTTTTGTATTGATTAGTTCGTTTTCTAATAGATTCCCTTTATTCTGAGTACCCTCTCTATGGCAGCTTTGGTGATAGATGGGACCTTTTTGTCCCTGACCACTTCCTAACCCCACATTTGGGTCCCCAGGTTTATTCTGTTCCTCTACACTTTTGTCAAATAATGCCCTTTCCTCTACTGGAGGATGCCATCCCTTCTCTGACCTTATTTCTAATTATTCAAAACCAAGTTCTAGGTTTGGGTGTCACATCTTTGTCTTCCAGGAATCGTCCCTAAAGCCACCTGTTCTGGGGTCAAAGCCAGACACCAGTTGTAAGTCAATAGTTTCGGAAAAAAATGAAACCTTTAAAAAATACTTTTTGAAGAGCATGCATTCATTCATAAGTCAGCAGCTACAGAAAGTATAGACCAGGTTTGCTTTCTCCTGGGAATTTCCTGGAGACCAGACAAGGACCCTTAAACTCTCTGTTCTTTGCTGCATGAACACTGAGTCAGGCACAGCTGAAAATGGAAATCATGATTTCCCTCCATGATGTGCTCTCATGGGTTCCTCTCTATGCCCCACCACAGTTCTGGGCTGTAATGATAGTCTTTCCACAGAAACTGTGTGCCTGGAAGAGGTGGGAGAATGAGAAAAGAAAGAGAAAGAACAACTTGTGATACTTTTTTTTTCTGTTTAACCAACCAAAGAAGCCTGTGATGAGGTATTTATTCCTCTGTCTTACTGATGGAGAAAGTCATAGTGATGTAAAACCATTTAGTCCAGAGTGACTCACAGTACAGCTGAGGTTAGAACAATCTCTACCTGACTTGCAGGCTCATGGCCTTCCTATTAGGTCACACTTGTTTCTGGTGCTTAACAGAGGGAGGGAGGGAGGAATAAGGAAGGCTGAAGGAGAATAATTCAGGAGGAACCAGGCACATGAAGACACACCAATTTATGTGATCATGTGTTGTGCTAGGAGGATGTGCTAGGGACGGTGTTGGTGACATTGAGAAGTGTTCAGTTCTGCCCAGCAGGGCCCTGAGTCAGGGGCATAGTGCTCAGAGATGGGGAAGAGGAGGAAAACCTTCAGAGAAGGAGTAATACAAACGTGGAGGAATTCCTTATACTTTTAATTTCCAATTGAAAATGAAAAAGCAGAGTGTGTTGTGTTATTTTTTTTTTCACCTGCAAGTTTACTGAGAAATAAAAATAGTCTTGGTGTCTTCTGATTCCAAATTCTGAGTTTCAGAGGAGGGAGAATGTTCCCTTGTGTTGGCAATGGGGATGGTGACAGACCAAGATATCGGTGTGAGCCCCAAGGCCCTAATAAAGATTTGCTCCCTGGTTTTCCTGCCAGGACTGATATGCTTCCATTTCCCAATTGAAAACATACTTAATTGCGACAGGCTTTTGGCAGGGATGAGGTATTCACCAGGTTCAAACCATCACACTGGGAACAGAAGAGTCAATATTCCAGTTTAAAGAGTTGAGCTCAACCTCTCTTGGAAGAGCTCTCCCTGGTCCTCCACCCACCTTTCCCTGAGGACTCGATTCTCTCAACTGGAATAGTCATCTCTTTATCACACCAGGGCGCTTGTGAGGCCATTATGTGGGATTTCTGGAATGAAGTTCTTATTGGAAGCAGCAGCTTCCTCCCCTATCCTCCTCCTCCAGGAACCTGCGGAATGTGATTTTTCATTTGAGAATCTAATCTGCATTTGGCTGGAGTGTTTCTCTTTACTGGGGACTGTATTCTGCAGATCTCCATTCAACTTCCTTAAGAAAGCCCAGTGCTTCTGTTGTTTTGGCTGTGTGTATGGGCAGAGTTGTGAATTGAACTGATTATCTCAAAACTGTACGCTCCAAAGCTTTCAGCTCTGTATGTCTAGAAAACGGAGCCAATAATAAAGTGTTCAGGCTAGAGGCTTGCAACCACTTTAATCAACCACCTTGTCATGTTACAGATGGGGATACTGAGGCTCCAAGGCAAGTCGGTATTTAATCAGCAGCTCACAGAAAATTGCTAGTCTATTCTATGTTAGAAGCTTGGCCTCTATTTCCAAGTCTGTTCCTGGCCTCTTCCTTTTTCCATGGGTCCTTGTATCACTCTTGTGAACATTTTCCCTTCAGGTCTGTCTGACTTGGTGAGTTGGGACTCCAGGGTACAAGTATTCTGGGGAATTTTGTCCTTTTCTGGCTAATTTTTGTGTCAGGGCATGGAATGAAACAACCCAAGCCGGACTCCAAGTTCCAGGTACATCACAAGAGGCTGCGCAAAAGAGTCTGGAGTTTGGACCAGGGAAGACTTCAGCGTGAGCAACAACAAGGACTATGAGACTAGGTCAGGTCACTTCCCTTTCTGACATCTTGGTTTTCTCATCAGTACCTTCCTGGTGGGAGAGTTGTAAGGCATAAATTAGAGAATTTGGGAAATGCTTGGCACCATTGTGCTTGCTCCATACATGCTGGCTGCCTCTCTTCCAATTCTGAGATTTCTGAAACCTTGGGAGTATAATAATGAAACTGCCTTTGCAAAAATTATGGCAGCAAGAGAAATCTGACATAGCAGACTCTGTCTTGCTTCTAACCTCACAAGCTAACTGCTTTTGCCCACTCCTAGGCATGGGCCGATTTAACTATGGGAGAAATTTGGTTTATAGTTTAACCTTAAGGATAATAATAGCTCTTCCCAGAACTACCCCCTTCTTGTTTATGGACCCACTTTTGTAAAACCAATGAAAGGCCACAAGATTAGAATTATGGGAGGGGCCCGAATTCAGCTAAGACATCTGCATGGTTAAATGATAACTAATGCTTCCAACTTGTTGACTGCTCAGGTGTCACATGGCTGGTGGTCACAAGATTTGTAACTTCCCTAATTGCCCCTGTAGATAACATTGCTATTGTAAAACCAAAGACTGGTGCTTGAGATATTTTTCAGACCTTGCCTTCTGGTAGAAAAAGCAATGTCACCCTGACCAGTGATCCCTACCCAGGACCTGAGTCAGCGTACAAAGACAGCTCTGACACTCCTATGATTCCATCCTCAACCAACCGAAAGCACCCATTCCCTACTCCCCTGCCCGTGAAATTATCCTTAAAAAACCCTAGCCTCTGAGCTCTTGGGGAGGTGGATCTGAGAAATATCTCTCATCCTGTTGCTCAGCTGCCTTGCAACAATGAAACTCTTTCTTGACTGCAACACTATTCTCTCAGTGAATTGGCTTTATCTGTGTGGCAGGCAAGAATCCATGGGGTGGTTACAGTAAGACAGAAAAAGGGGAAAGGGGATATATATTGAGCATCTGCTGTGTGCTAGATCGTATGCTTTTGGAATCATCTTGTAATTAACCCTGGGTATTCGTCAGAGGAGAACGAAGGAGTAGTAAAATCTTTCTCTAATAGCTCTTATGTTTGGCTAATCATGTACACAAAGAGAGGCCATGAAATGTTAAAACAGATCTTGAATTTGGTTCAAATTATATATTCCAACCCTAACCAAGTCCAAGACAGTGAAGATAAAAGAGTGGCTGCTCAACTGGCTGTCTCATCCCTCCACTGGAGATTGGAGAGACTTAGGTTTCCCTGTGTGCTTTAACCCCTTTGCTCATGTACACCTGCTCCCAATTCAGCTCAGCCTTTGGCATGGGTTGCCAGTGAGGCACTTGGCTGTTGGGTGGGCAAGTTGGGAGGAGCGCGTCACAATTGACCTCCTCTTAGCACACTTGGCATAAGTGCTTGTGTTCAGAGAACTTTCTGTCTCTCTCAACCTTGAGCTTCAATGCCAAAGACTATGATAGGGGAGGGAAGGGAGAGAAAACAAAACCTGTGGTCCGTTCTCCATGTCACTACACATGACCTCATTTAGAACCCATGAGAGATTTATAGATGAGGAAAGTGAGATTCAGCGAGCTTACGCAGTGTGCTCAACGCCACGTGGATAGCAGAGTTGAATTTTGAATGTTTTCTTTACTTCTGATTTTAAAGGCTGCATCTTTGTCTTAGCAACCCAGCCTTAGCTTTGGATTTCCATAGACCTGTGTTTGAATGTTATGTCATTTTGAACAAGCTGAGTTTGTATTTGGAAAATCAAATCCAGTGAGAATGCCTGTATGCTTTACATCTTTGTGTTAGTTGGCTTGGGCTGCTATAACAAAATAGCACAGAGTAGATGGTTTAAACAACAAAAATATATTTTCTTGTAGTCCTGGAGGCTGGAAAATCCAAGAAGAAGGTTTTGGCAGAGTTCAGTTTCTGGTGAGGACTTTCTTCCTGGCTTATAGACAGCCACCTTCTTGCTGCATCCTCACATGGCAAAGAGAGAGCCCTAGTGTCTCTTTGCCCTTTATAGGGCACCACATCTATCAGAGCAGGGGTCTCCCTTATGACCTCACTTAACTTTTTGTTTTGTTTTGTTCTTTGAGACAGAGCTTCACTCTTGTCACCCAGGTTGGGGTGCAGTGGCAGGATCTTGGCTCACTGCAATCACTGCAGCCACTGCCTCCCAGGTTCAAGCAATTCTTCTGCCTCAGCTTCCCAAGTAGCTGGGATTACAGGCTCCAACTAGCATGCCTGGCTAAATTTTGTATTTTTAATAGAGACGGGATTTCACCATGTTGGCCAGGCTGGTCTTGAACTCCTGACCTCAGGTGATCCACCAACCTCAGCCTCCCGAAGTGCTGGGATTGCAGGCGTGAGCCTCCATGCCCTGCCGACCTCACTTAACTTCAATTACTTGTTTAAAGGCTCTATCTCCAGTATAGACACGTCAGGGGTCAGGGCTTCAAAGTAAGAATTTTAAAGAGACACAAACGTTTAGTCCATACAATCTTTATGTTGGGGGTTCAGAGAATTTGACATGATGTTAGATTATAGATTCTGATTACAGCCTTCTTAAGGATTATGAAGCCCAGCTCCAAAAAGGGGACGGCCGGCAGAGAGAGTTGGTGAAAGCATTTTCAGGAAAAGCAAGTCTTATCTGAGGCATTTTCCCCCTGATTTTGTTTTACCATAGGGAAACCCAGATCCAGTGTCTTGCTCCATTGATTTCTGGCTCTGTTTTTCTTCTCCTGACTTGATTTTGCAATTTGTAAGTAAAGGAGTTAGCAGTACTTTGGAATATGCTAACTGCGTGTGAATGTTGCCTGTTACTCTCCTATCTTGTTATAATGCACTTATTAGGGCAGTTAACGAAATCCTTCCAGATCTCCCCCAGCCCAATTCTAGGAGCAAGGTAGCTAGCATTTCTAGCCCACCATGAGTTATGTGTCATTATGTAACTTGCTTTGGCCAATGAAATAGGAATGGAATTGATGCACATCATTGCAGGTAGAAGCTTTAAGAGCCAGTGCATGATCTAGCCACCTAACTTTTCCCTCAGTCATTACAACCAGCAAAGCTCCAGACGGTCCTGCAGGAAGAATAGAGTCCCTAGCCGTAGACATGTAGCATGAGAAGGAAATAAATCTTCTTGTTTCAGCCCACTGAGACTCTGGGCTGGTTTGCTATTGCAGCATAACCTAGTTTACCCTGGCCATTCTCTGCTGCAGACCCAACATGTCCTCCTGTCTACACTATGAGCCCCAAATCATTCAGCACCTGGGGATTATGTGACGCCTGGTTTTTCAGAGTTATCTTCATAAGACTATCTATCAGTTATTGAGAACTCTTCATTTATAAGTTGTGGGCTTTGGGCTTTGACTTCCATGATCTCATTGAAGGCACAGGATAACTTTGTGAAATAGGTGCTACTCTTCCAGTTTGCATAAGAAGATACTAAGAATCTTAGTGATGAAAGTAGGTTGCAACAACAGACACAACTAGGAAGTGTGAGTTAGGTCTCAAGCTCAGATTCTTCGAACTCAAAACCTTACAGGGTTCTCATGATGGTACCCTGCTTTTTTCCTCTTCTCAGGTGTGTGCTGGTGCTTAGACCTCTGCATTAGGGCTTCAGCTGTCAGCTAATCAAAGACTGTCAGTCATCTAGTCCAAGGGTTGGAAATCTATGGCCTGTGGCCCAAATCCAGTCTGCTGCCTGCATTTATAAATAAAGTTTTATTGGCACATAGCCATTCATTTCCCTGTTGTCTATGGCTACTTTTGTGCTCCAACAGAGGAGCTGAACAGTTGCAGCAGAGACTATCTGGCCCACAAAACCGAAGGTATTTGCTCTCTGACCCTTTGCAGAAAAGGTTTGCTGACCCTTGATTTAGACTATACTTCATTTGAAAAATTAGGAAACTGAGACCCAGAGAAATGCACATGTGTTAAAATAGAGAATCACTTTCATGCAAAGCTATGGATAAAAATTATATAATTTTAACTTCTTTCTGCATGAAGAAAGTGTTTGTGTTTTTCTCAAAGTTAATATATTATTTTTCAATAACCCTAATAGAGATTAAAATTTTTTAAAAATCCACTTCTGAATTGGTTTGCAATGAATTCTACTAACATTAGCTGGGACCATATGCCATTTATGGCATCGTCCCTGTTTCAGTTCATTTGTCCTTAGCTCATGAGCATTTCCCATGTCATTAACATTTTTCATAAATGTAATTACTGATGGTTGTGTAACATTGTGCTCTATAAAAATGCCATGATTTATATAATTATTATAATATTTTTAGATTTTTGTTTTCCATTATACTGAATCTTTATATATAAATCTGTCTACATTTCTATATTTTTTTCTTGGCATAGATTCCTAGAAGTAGAATTCCTGGCCAAAGCATAGAATGCTTTAATGGTCTTGATTTTTTTTATAAATTTCTTTTCAAAAGGATTGTCTAATTTATATTCTGCCTTGAGAAGGAAGACGTTTGTCTAACTATACTCTCTGAAGTGTGTTGTTATATTTTAAGTCTTTCCTATGACAATATGAAATATTTTATTTTTGTTTTAATCTGCGCTTATCACCATTCAAGATGAATTTTTTTCATATGAGACTATTTGCATTTTATTTTCTGAAAAGATTCCATTCTAATTATGTGCCCTTTTGTTGAGAATTCAAAATACTGTTAGAACTTCCGTTGATCTACTTATTAAGTAGTTTTGTTGATCAGTTCTACTATTTTCATTTGTTATTTATTTATTTATTTTTAGATGGTATCTTGCTCTGTTGCCCAGGCTGGAGTGAAGTGGCATGATCCCACCTAACTGCAACTTCTACCTCCTGGGGTCAGGTGATTCTCCCGCCTCAGCCTCCCAAGTAGCTGGGATTACAGGCCTGCACCACCACACTTCGTTAATTTTTGTATTTTTTGTAGAGACAGGGTTTCACCATGTTGGCCAGGCTGGTTTCAAACTCCTGACCTCAGGTGATCCGCCTGCCTCAGCCTCCCAAAGTGCTGGGATTACAGGCATGAGCCACTGAGCTCTGCCTATTAATGTTTTAAAATTGGGTTGAAATGGTCCTTTCTGACCATAACCCTCAACTCCAT
This sequence comes from Piliocolobus tephrosceles, assembly GCF_002776525.5. Lineage (NCBI taxonomy): Eukaryota > Metazoa > Chordata > Mammalia > Primates > Cercopithecidae > Piliocolobus > Piliocolobus tephrosceles. Next base: position 65,161,660 of record NC_045450.1, on the reverse strand, counting down.
CCCATCCTGTTCCTTTACCCTCCTAAAAGTGTGATTTTGCCATTGTAATGATCTGATTTCCTCATCTGAATCCTGCTCTCTTGGGCTAGTAAGTTCCTATGCAAACTGCAAAGCACTATGTATATGGATGTTGTTATTGCTTAACCATGACCCCGTGTGTAGCCACTTCAACATCACCTTAACAGTCTTACTGCCTTGACCTTTCATTGCTTCTCTCTGGTCAATCTCAAATCTCCAACAAACCCATCTAATGTTTTAGGTGTCAGAACCCTTCTAGAAAGAGTCTTGAAAATGCAATCATTCAATGCACTTATACGACACATACTCTTCGAGCATCTACTATGTGGCTGGCACCATTCCAAGAGTTTGGTTTATACCCATAAAAAAGACCACTGCTCTCATAGAACTTGCATTCTATGGAGAGACACAGTAATCAGTAAACATAATAAATCAGTACATTAATTGTAAGTGCTGTAAAAAAAGAAAAAACAAAGAAAAAATTGAGCAAAAGGTAGTGGAACAGTGTTTGCAGTATTCAGTGGCCCAGTCAGGTTCGCTTTCAGTTAAAAAGTGAAATTTGAGCAAAGACTTAAGGCTGATAAAGGGAATAGTTGTGTGATAACTAGAGGAAGAGCATTTCAGATGAAGAAAATGGCCCTATGCCATAAGTGGTCTTAAGGGGGGCTGTATCTGGTGTGTCCAAGAGTCAGCAGGCCAGTGGCTAGAGTGCAGCAATAGTGAGGAAAGATGATAGAAGATAAAGGCCAAGAGGTTATGAAAGAGTCTAGACCATGTAATGTTAATCCAAAAAGTGTGAATTTTACTCTGTGTGAAGCAGGAGGGATGAGAGTGATCACAGCATCTTGGATAGGGGAATGGCTTAATTTAACTCAGGTTTTAAAAGGACCACTCAGGCTGCTATAGTGAGGAGATTCTGTAGAGGCACACGGATAGAAGTTGTACAGCTATTAAAGCACTGGTGTGGAGTTGAGGGTAGCTTGGTTCAGTGTGGTGGCTCAGTAGTGAAGGTGGGGAGATATGATCAGATCATAGATACATTTTGAAGGTATAGTCAACTGGATCTGCTGCTAGACTGGATATAAGTTCTTAGAGAAAGGGAGAAATCAAGAATGACTCCAAGGTTTTTGACATGAACAACTGGTGGGATGAGGCTGTCACCAACTGAGATGGAGAGGATTATGGGAGTAGCAGGCTTTGGAGTTAAAGTTTGGGAGTTGCTTTTGGACACACTGTATGTGAGATGTCTAGTTAGGGTTTTAGGCATGGATGTTGAGTAAGCAGTGTAGGGTGGGTTTCAAGAGGAAGGTCTGGGCTAGAAATACAAAGTTGGGAGGACACCAGGATAGATAGCGTTTAAAGACATTAGAGTATATGAGATCCCAAGGGAGTGAGTGCAGCTAGAGAATGACCAGCTCCTCTACAAATGACTGTGCTCTGATATCAGTTGGATTCTATGCGCAGACTACTAATTCTTTTGCCTGTTCCTTGACTTGCTGGCTCTGTGCTGTTTAATCTGGGTTCTGACTCCTGCCAAGAGTTACAGGGAAGATTATATGATGCTGCCTGCTCTGCATCTTTCTGAAGCTTGTATGTGATTTTAAAAACTCAGAAAAAAATGTTTATTTTAAAATTAATTCTTACAGAGTAGCATGCAAGTCCATTTTTTTTTAAAGGGAAAAGACAATATTTTAAAGAAAATTTGTGCTTTTTTTTAGGATTCCTCTAACCTCTCCAAGTTGGCCAAAGCTTGTAGGTTAGGAGTACTAAGGTGGAACATTAGGAATGTGAACTCATTCCTTCCCCATAGCGGAAGAAAGTCCTGGGTTAACACTTTTCATTTTTTTCATCTCACTTGACTGTAGAACTTTTGATTGTTTCTCAGATAAAATCTTTCTTCCTTATGACATTTCTAACTCAACATAGACGCTGAAACAATATTCCAAGGAACAAATTAACATGGTATGGGTCATGGCAGTACCCTTATAATAAATACGTGGTTCCCTATGGTGACAGTGCTCCTTGGATGTGTGATTTTTGGGATCCATTTGTTAAAAATACAGTTTCCGGACTCCGTACTTACATTTAGTATAGCTTCACTTATCCTCACAATTTTCACAGTCTTATATGCATTAAAATTTTAGCCTCTCATATAGAATACCCATCAACAAAAGAGGGCACAAGCCAAGGGATCCAGGAAATAATGTATCCAACTTAGAAGAGGAATGAAGAGAAGTCCTGAGATGGAGCTGGATTATGTTACTACCACACCATTTGCTTACATGGAAACAGAAGGATGAAAAGTTCCCATAGGGAGATAATCTGGGGAGAAAGGCTTTGATACATGTTTGAGACACTGCAAATACTTAAGGATTTTATAAAGACAGATAGTTGGAGGAGAATAGAAAGGCAATTAAGAACTCCATGAAAAACAAAAAGCTATACAGGCAGAGCAATGTTATTATTATGCTCTACTTAGCTTGATTAATCACTGTCACAGAGAAAGCCTTGTTTTTAATCATACAGCAAGATCCTTTTAGAGCAAAGTGTGTTCTCAGGGTAAAGCAACATGTTTTGAGCATGCATTGTGTGTCAGTGCCTTCTTGAACATAATCACCTTTTATAAAACACTTACCTCTCCCCTCTATGATATCTATTTTCCATTTTACAGGGGAAAATGGAACTATTTTCTGTTTTACAGCAATAACAACTAAAATGTAGAGAAGATAAGAAACTGGACCCAAATTGTACAGCCCCTTAATAGCACATCTGGATTCAAACCCAATCTGCATGCTTTGAAAACCCCTATTTTCTTCTACCTGTGCTGTGCTCTTTCCCAAGGTTTGGACAGAACAGTTACAGAAATGACTGTCAGTCACTTAAGTACTATAGGAATAATCAGCATTTTAGTAATAAATATTGATTAATAATGATATAAATAGAAACCAAAGCTACCCAAAATTAAAGCACAATTCACAGTCCTAGCTGATGTATATAAATTAATGATTAGTCAATTATTCCACTATAGTAATACTGAAGATAGCATTTATTACAGTCTTGAGATCAGTGGTTCTCAACTGGGGGAGATTTTGCCCCAACAGAACATTTGGCAATGACTGGAGGAGGACTCCTGGCACCTAGTGGATGGAGCTCAGAGATGCTGTCAAACATGCAATGCATAAGACAGCCCCCATCCCCACACAAAAAAACTGCCTAGCCCAGAGTGTCAGTAAAACTGAGGTAAAGAAGTCTTCCCCTAAATAAAGAGTATATGGAGAGAAAGGCAACAAATGCAACTTGATTAATATGTGGACTCTTTTTTCTTTTTTCCTCCAAAAGATAATTGAGTTTTTTGAGTGAATATATGTTTTCTGATCTTATTTAGCAGTGCTTTGATATGAAAAGTAGCTATTTATAATAATCTGGGTAAATTAACTATCTATAATATTTATTTATAAAGTGTGTTGGCAAGAAGTCTGTGTATCCCCAGCATGTGGTAGGTTGTGTATACATACAGGCTGTTGCTGTCTGTGTGTGCACGTGTGTGTGCGTATGTGTGTGCTTTTGCCGGTTTTGATGGGAAGTATAACCTGGGTTTTGGAAAAAAAATGCCCTCCAACTACTTCCAACCTTAAGCCTTCCCTTCTTCCCATTAAGATTTCCCTTGCAACTTGGCCTCTTTTAAACTTCCATCTTGTGCATTCTCTCTTCTAATCTAATACTTCTGTGTACATATCTAAACATGATCAGTGACAGTTTTCGCTGCGGGGTGAGGCTTTTACTGACAAGGCCAGTGAGCGCTGATTTGAGACCAGCCATTGTGAGTGACTTCAGCTGTCTCTTCAAGTGACATCTAGCTACTTGAGAAAGGAGTGATGACGAAAGTTCTTTGGACAGAAAACTTTCGCTGACAAGGTGACAGGTCCTTGCACAGCTGGTCTCTGATATGCCTCGGAAGGGGCCCACAGAGTGACTAATTTGAGCTTTGCAGTAGCTGGAAGGAAGTGCAGGGCCCATGCATGCTGAGGGCTTGGAGAAGTCTGTAAGACAGGCTGGCAGTGGACACAAGCTGGAGGAACCCGTTGTTGGTGGGCAAAGGCCAGGAAACATTGTTTGTTTAGAACATGAGAACATTGAATGTGTTCATGGTGAGTGGGTATTTTGCCTCTCCAGAAACAATTTTTGTCCTGGTAATGGTACCTTGTTTTTTCTTTAGCAAGTCACCCCATCTCTCTTCTCATTTGGTCGGGACCATCCCTGGCTTCCTGGTTCCAGGGATCAGCCAATAAACTGCATCCCCTTCATCACAGCAATTGGTTCATGGGGGGATAGGTGACCGAAGCGACTTAATGAGACTAAACTGTGACTTGTGCCATAATTATTGGGTAAGAGGTGCCCTTTTTTCCTGCAGTCACCAAGCTGTGGCTGTAAATGTGGAATTTCTAGTAACCACTGTGTGAAACAAATTAGAGAATGAACCAACTGGGAGAGACGTGTAGAGGTAAGAAATGGAGAGAAGAGGCATTCCAGTCCTAATGAAATTATTGGAGCCTCCAATCGGCTATGTTTGAACACCCATCTTTCTGCACTTTTCCATTAAACAAACGAATACATTCTTGTTCTCCCTATAGGTGATTTAAATAGATTTTGCAACATAATGATTCCTGATCAATACAAATAGCTCCACTTTTGAGTGCCTGCTATGTGCTAGAAACTGTATATCCATTAGGCCATTTACCCTCACAACAACCTTGTAAAGTAGGCACTTCTCATGTCCTCATTTAGGTATAAGAAAATCTGACACTTGGGAAGATTAGGTAATAATACCCAAGGGCAGGCAGTTGGTAAGGGTGGCACTATAAAGCAAGTTCTGTCTTATAAACGTTGCAGGTCCATTTTCTGTGGAAAGAAAGTGAAGCATTGAAGTCAGACTGTCTGGCTTTGAATCTTTTTCTTAACACTTCTTAGCTATGTGTCATTTATAGGAAACTAACTTTGCTGTACCTGGAGTTTTTCATCTGCACAATGGAGATTATAAATAATTTATCTATCTCAGGATAGTTGTGAGGATGTGAGATGATGCATATAAAGTATTTGAAACAATGACTGAAACTCAAATACTCAACGTAAATTACCTATCATTATTTTCTGTGTCCAGGAAACAGCTAGGGTGGCTATTTTGGGGTCAAGACCTATCAGGCTGTGCTCACTTAGAAAGGGCACCCCAAGATCCCCGAACACTTATGCTGATTGAGTAGACCTAAAATTAACTATCCTGTTGATGTTGGAGAAGTCTTAAAAATAAAGAGTGTTTTAACTATGTAACACATCATGTTTCATTTATTCATTTGTTCCATAAGTGTTTATGGAGTGACTACTCAGTGCTAGATGTTGAGTTGGATCCAGACACGAATAGATCAGAGCCTTCCGTGCAAGAAGGGAAGAAATTAAAGCACAACTAATATTGATAGAACAGGGAAAGTGTTGTGCACTGTAAGGGAGATGAAGTAAAATACTGTAGAGGCTCAGAGGAGGGAGAGGGGTTTAAAAAGAAGGACAAAATGAATGGTTTTAGGAAACAGATGTTGAACAGGCGAGATTTCCGTGTGTGCAATTAGAGTGTTATAAGAAAGAGAAAAGCATGAGCCAAGCCACCAGGAAGTATGAGTCATACTTCTATGTTCTCTTCCAAGGGGAAGGGGGTTGTATACAGCTTATTGCCCCAATACCATGAGCAGGCTCTGTATTGGTAGCAATAAGTCCAGTCATGAGGTCATAGTGATGTGCTGAAGGATTAGGTAATCATTAGAGTTCACTTAGAGTTTACTGCATTTAATGGTCTGTTCATCAGCTCATCAAGACGTGGGAACAAAGCCCATCTAAGCTAGCTTGGCCCGATATAAAGGAACAGAAAGCTGGCTATACGTGCTGATTTCTTTCATTTGATATCCCTTTAATTTGTATGGGGGCTTTACATTCTAACAATCTCTGGTGTGCCCATATAATGGGCCTTGCCTTTTATTTTCTTTCTCAGTAGGTTAGAAAGTTGTCTTGGCTCATTCACATGTACTTTTCTTTCCTAGCATTATTCACTCTTTCTAGGGATCTAAGACTGTCTCTGTTCATTCATCCTCTATTCTCACTACTTTCCCTCCCTACCACTGAGGACCCGTCATTTCCTCTTCCTGGACCAGAGCATCTTTTCTGTTTCCATGGTGAAGCCAGCATGCTCTCTATGCTACAACCAAAGTTTCACCACCCATATTTAGAAGGGCTGCCTGGGGCGGGGTGAATAAATGAGGGTTGGGGCCCTTGGAGGGTCAGGGACTCCCTAGTAGTCAGCAGTTGAATGTTGTTTAAACTTTGGAGCATGTTGAGTAATGGTTAAGAGATAAGATTGAAAGATAGTGGCCAGATGGCAGAGGGACAAAGGGATTTCAATGATATGTTCCCAGTGACTGAATCCTTTGAATATTTTGAGCATCAGAGTACCATGTTCATCTATCCATTTGGAAAAGATCATTGTGGCAGCAGTGTGGCAGGCAGGGTGATGAAGGTGTGAAAGTAGAAGTAGGATAATCAGCTGGAAGGCAGTCACAATTGTCTTGGTGTTGAGAAGACGTTGATGATGTCTTCTCAAGGGATGGAAAGGAAGGGAAGACATGGGAGATACTGTGATGAAGAGGAGCCCCACCAGAGCACCCTCTTCTACTGGGTCTCTTTCTGTTCAATGTAGGGTTTTCCATAATGGTTAAAAGATGGTAGATTTTGAATATTTAGAGAAAGAATTCATGTTGGACTTAGCCCTGTCTTAACAGAGCAACTCATTTTTCCTTGATACAAGAACCAGAAACATCATCCCCTTCTGGCGAGAGGGGTGAAGGGTGCAGCCGTTTGATTATGTTTGTTGGGATTCCTCATCCCTGATTCTACTCCATGTGCAGGTTGGTTGGACTCAGGCCATTTGACCTAGAAATGTATCTTCCTTGCGAGTTCCTCTGTGTGTGCGGCTCTGGATGATCTTAGGTGATTTATTTACTATCTCTGTTGCTTTGTTTATTCTTTTAAAACATGAGCAGTTGAACTTGATTTGTAGGATTTTTGAGGAGTAAATGAAAAACATCCATATGAAAGCATTTAATAGAGTGCCTGGCTTATAGTAGATACTTACTAATAAGAAATTGCTTTTTCTCTTGCTATCATGGTAGGGGAGTAAAAGGGAAATAAGCCATTATTCTTGACCTCTAAGGGCTCATGATCTAATAAGAAAAATAAGGGAAAGCAATATGAAACAAGACAAGATGGTGTCTCATTTAAGGGCAGTGTTTTCTAGATGGGCCATATATCCTTGTGGGCCAAGAGACTGGTAGAAAATGAAAACTTCAAAGAGAAAGAAGGATCAAGTTAGGCCTTGAAGCATGGTGAGGGTCTGGAAAGACAGAAGAGATGGAAGATAGTTCCCGTCCAGAGGGTGCAAATGAATGTGAGGTCTGATACTGACTCTCCTGACTTGGGTGGAGGGGGCCAGGAGGTGAGCATGGTTCCAGGATGTGGAAGAGCACTGGGCTTGTCATCCAGAGTCCCAGGCTCAAGTCCCGGCTCGACCTTCAAATAGCTCTGTGACATTATTCAAGTGCCATTACTTCTCTGGACTTTACCTGCCTCATCCAACAAAGGGAGTTATAAAGATTTGTTCTACGAGGATAAAAGCAGATAACAAATGTGAAAGCAGCAAATAAAACAGAGTCCTGTGCACTTTTGAGTTATGTGGTTATATTTGACTGCCAGTTTTGCAGGAACACAAATAATTGGAAAGGATTTCTGTGCTCACCATGGGAAGGGACAGAATTTAGTTCAGAGAGCATTTATTTGCATCACTCTGACTTTCGTTGTGCATGGTACTCCAGTGGTGTGAGGATACACAGATGAATAAAGTCGATCTTGGCCTCTGAGGAGCTCTTTGTCTAGTAGAAGAGACACACGCAACAATTAAATACAACACAGTGTAAACAGTGGCTATACTGGATCCATGTCAAGGGTCCATATCTAGGATGGAGGAGGGAGTAATTGATCCTGTTGATTGGAGATAGTCAGAGAAAGTTTCACAGAAGATAGTATTTCAGCTGGATTTTGAAGAATGAATAGTATTTCATGAAGCTGAAAAAAGGATTGAGAATATTCTGCACTGTCCAATACAGTAGCACTAGCCACCTGTGATTACTGAAGTAGCCACCTCAAATGTGGCTAGCAGTCTGGAGATGTGCTGTAAGCAGACGATACACACTAGATTTTGAAGACTTAGTGCCAGAAAAAGGAATATAAAGTGTTTCCTTAATAATGCTTTTATGTTGATCGATTACATGTTAAAAGGCCAATATTCTGGGTATGTTGGGTTAACAAAAATATACTATTGAAGTTGATTTTTTTTTGATGTGACTATTAGAACATTTAAAATTACATGTGTCTCTTCTATTTGTGGCTTATTTCAGTTATGTTTCTCTTGGACAGCCCTGTTCCAGGCAAATGAAACACTATGTAAAGGGACAGGGGCAGGAAAAGCATGAGCGAGTGGAGGTAACTAGCTGACTCCGTTGGAACATGAAGGCTTCAAATGTGCGGGGTTGTGGGGAGGTGTCAGGAATTATGGCTGAAAGGTTGGTGCAGATCAAATCATCCAAAGACATTTGGGTGATACCCTGACAGCACTGGGGAGTGACTGAAGAGTTCAAGTGTGGGGGCAACACAGATGGGTTTGTGTTATTCATCTTCGGGGTGACTGGTGGAGGAGGTAGGAGAAACCATGTTGGTAGAAGACATTGGGATGGTCATTGTCCAGAATGGTCTATTTGTTTCTCATGGCTGCTGTAAGAAATTGCCACAAACTTGGTAGCTTAGTAAACAACAGGAATTTATTCGCTTAGAGTTCTGGAGCCCAGAAGTTCAAAATCAGGGTGTCAGTAGGACTGTGGTCTCTTTGGAGGCGCTAGAGCAGAATCCTTCTTTGCCTCTTCCAGCTTCTGGTGGCTCCAGGCATTTGTTGGCTTGGGGTTACATCTGTCCAGTTTCTGCCTCTGTCTTCACATGGCCTTCTCCCTGTGTGGTTGTAAGTCTGAAATCCCACTCTGCCTTTCTCTTATAAGGACACTTGGCACTGGATTTAAGGACAACCCCAAATCCAAGATGATCTCATCTTGAGTTCCTTAACTTAATTAGTTACATCTGTAAAGGGTTTTTTCCAAATATAAGGATACCACAGTCCCAATTTCCAGGCATTAGGACTTGGATGTATCATTCTGGGCATGACGATTTAACTCACTATAACAGGTGATAAGAGTCTAAAGAGGCCAGGTGTGGTGGCTCACACCTGTAATCATAGCACTTTGGGAGGCTGGGGTGGGAGGATCACTTGAGGCCTAGAGTTTGAGACCAGCCTGGGCAACAGAGTGAGACCCCATTTCTACAAAATGAAAGGAGTCTAAAGAAAGGTTAGTGAGGATGGAGATGAGAGAATATATTCCAACAATATTTAGATGATAATTGAGATTTATGCATAAAATGATACAAATGTCTGATATTTGCTTCACAAAAAAAAGTGTGGAGGGCATGGGTGGGGGGATATAAATGAAACAAGATTTCCTTGAGTCAACAAATTGTTGAAACTGATGGGTAATGTGAATGTCATAATGCTACCCTCTTTACTTTTGTATGTGTTTGAAATTTTCTAAAATTTTCTAAAATGTCAAAAAGAAGATAATTGAGAATATGTCATTTCCTTAGGTGAATGACTTACTAATTCAATTTCTATTTCGGTTAAGTGCTCATGATGTGCCTGGCATTTGCAGAAATGCCAAATGCTGCATGTTAATAAATTGTGGAATAGCCACAGATTTCCACCCCTGCCACCTCAGGGGTATGACACCCTTGTATCACCTGACAAATAGGCCAAAAGATTTACTTTGTGTGTAGGCACACACATCTGTGACAAGATTTTGTCGTAGGATAAATGCCCTTTCATCACAGGCAGGTGGGAAATTCATGTCACCTTGTCCAAACCCAGAGCAGTCAAAACCTGTGACTAGCCAGGATCTTGTTAGAAGGAAACAGTTTGTTTTTCTTAATCATCCTGATGTCACTTACAAGAAGGCATGAGCGACAGGGATCCCCTCTCGACTCCATAAACTAACTGTCACAGGGAAAGATGAGCCTATTTAACTGCAGGAAAATGCTGAAATAGTTTAATTGTCTTCCCTCGATGGCAGACAGTTGTTATCAGAGTGGAGGAGGGAATGCAGAACCCAATGAAATATTAAATGCAGACAAAAATGTGTGGGTGAATGTGTGTAGTTTAATCCATGTACTTTTTTTTCCAAATCGTTTCTAGTTTCATTGCAAAGTGTAGTATAAAAATGATGTCAGAGGAATGGTTTGCTGGGTTATTTAAAAGCTCGCATACACCATTTACAAGGTATGTTGTTGACGGTTAAAAATGACGTATCTATTATTCATGTGGTCCCCCTGACATAGAAGAGGCTGCTTGAAAAATGAAATGTAGATGAAAAAAAAGGAAAACTAATGGAGTTCGCAATGTAAACCCGTGCTTAAATGTGTCTGGGGCCATTTCGGGAGCTTAATATTGCAATTTTCCTATGAGACACAACCAGCTCAGGGACATCTGAATCTGATCTAAGCACCACTTAATGAAGTTTTCTTGTACCCTTCAGTCATTTGTCTTAGTTTCTTTGCTATAATCTTCACTTTTGGTCTGCATTCTTCTGACTGAAGTGGTTAGGAACATGTACCCTGGGCTCAAATCTCGGTGTCGCCACTTGCTAAGCTTGAAGCCTGAGTCTGGCTGCATAGCCCTTTTAAAGACTGGTTAGACTTTCAAGTGAACACAGTAACTTTTCACTGTTTCAAAAAGTTGTTGAGAATTAAATGATATAATGCATATGACACCCTTAGCACAAGGTTTGCCCTGTGTGAGTCACTTCCTAAATGTTAATGATTAGTTTCAGAATAAAGATTTAGTGGGACTCAAAAGCAGTGGGAAAAAAAAATGAAAGGTACTTGCTAACGTGTGGTTTGCAGACCTGCGGCAGCTGCACCACCGCCGAGAACCTTGTGAGAATCTCAGGCTCCACCCTGGACCTGCTGAAAGTGCATTCACATTTAAACATGACGCCCAGGTAATCTGTATGTACACTGACGAGAAGAAGCACTGGACACACTCTGTTATAGGACGTTGCAGGGAATCTGTAAGGGAGAGTTTCCCTGTTGCCTTGGGGTTAAAAACACCAGTGCTAAGGATCCCACCCATTTCAGAGAGCTGTCAATGGTTGGATTTGATGCTTTCCTGGATCCCAACCCCACTCCAGCTTGCTGAGGGTTTGCAACACTAGCCCCCCTCTCACCCCAATTAGAAGCATGGTAATGGGGGGAAACTTATCAGTGTGGGGAATTATTGACTTCAAGTGCAGTGGAGTTTAAAATTTTTCTCTTCCTCTAAGCCATGTAAGGGAATAATTTCAGGGACATCACCTTTGAAGACTGGGGATGCTTTAAAGAATAAAAAATATAGGCATAGGCATGTCATACCTAATGGGATGCTAGCTGAGTTGGTAGCCTTCAGCCCAGCCTGGTGGTGCCATTTGAACTGAATGAGGGATGGTGTATTGGTACATTCTTGGGAGACATTGGCGTATGGCCCCTGGAACATGGGAGTGTATCTGAACTTAGGGACTAGGGGCTGATGCTTCTCCCTTAGAGATTTCTGAAGTCAGGATGTGCCTGGGAACAGAACTGAGAAGACTACCCCACCCCAGATTTTTGTGACCCTCAGGAAGCACAGGAAAGGAACTTCAGCTCCTCAGCTCCAGGTGGAACAACATGGAGTTGGAGAAGCAGTCTTTTGACGTTGCCTGTGCTTGGGTGTGCCGGATAGGGGCAGGGGTCATTAGTGTGGCTGAAGGGACAAAGCTTTCCCCATCTACAGAGTCCTCAATGATGGGCAGGATCTGGGGAAAGTTGTCTGCTGCCTCAGAAAGGATCCTTGGTAAAGAGACCACCTGCCATAGTGGGAAAGGCAGTTGGCAGCCAACAGAATCCTCAGTGACAAAGTGAAACTTGTGTGGCTTCCCCACTGCCAGGCAAGTCACTATTTTCCCTCCTAATCTTCAGTGCCAGGGAAGAGATTTCTTAGAGCCAATCATTGGGATTCTGTCCTTTGAAAGGTTCTAGAAAGGGAGGAGAAGTGACAATGAAAGCAACTCCCCTCCAGTTCTCTGATCTGTGAGCCCAGCTGGTGATGAGGAAGGGGAGAGTTTCAAAGTGAATATGGGTTTGGAGTTTTCAGGTGGCCTGGTCTTTTAAACATCCTTTCATAACTAGAAGTGACCATGATGCTTTGGAATCCATCCAAAAGTTTAGTAAGAGAATAGAGGTGGAAAATCAACAGACTATAGTCCAGGGTGGTGACTGGCGAAGAATATAGATGCTTCTGATTTATATCTCGCTGAGTTGTACACCTCGCTTAATACACAGGTTTCTTTGTCTTTCAAGTAGTTAACATCTGCAGTTTTGGCTATTGGTCAGCAGTCTTCAACTTTCATTTGCAGGTCAGTTTCCCAAAGATAGATTTGAAGTTTTTGCTTAGAGCTGAGACCTGAGAGAGAGACTTGTCTGGTCTGCAGTCTGCCCACCTCTATTTGGTCCTGTCTTGTCTTCTATTTGTTATAATACCTATGGTGACACTGTGCTGTGTTGTCTACTTGCAAGTACTGACACAGGACAGAAAACCAAGGCCTGATTTAGATGATAGCAGGAGAAGGAAACTGAAGACATCTCATATCACATGATTCAGATTGAGAAAGCAGAAATTTGGGAGAACACAAAGAAAGGGATGTCAGTGCTGATGGTAGCTTAACTCTGCAGTATGAACACATTGACCAGAAGTTCTGTGTTGAGCCTGGAGGGAGTGTTTAACAGGTTACTGCCTTTTCATCTCACCGATGTAGATTTTCCAGGCACTAGACTCACTTTCAGTGCTGTGGTTATTGTTCAAATATCCAAAAGATTGTCACTGATAAGTGGGATTGACATGATCTCAAGATGCGAACTCAAAACCAATGGAAGGAAAAAATTGAGCTCTGAAAATCTTTGTGGAAGAATAAAGGGTGCCTCACAGAGGAGTGGGCTTTCTGTCATGTGAGTCACAAAATCTCAGTGTTTTTAGAGCCACACTGTTGTGTTATCATATACTAGGTCTTATTTATTATTTCTGTTTCTTTTTGCACCCACTAACCATACCCATCTTCCCTCCATTGTTGCCTTACTCACAGTAAAAACAATTGCTAAAGTTTTTGAGCATTTGCTGAGCCACTCATCTGTCCATCCATCCTCTATCTGACCATCTATCTATCCATCTGCCCATCTGTCTATCTGTCCATCCATCTATTCATCCATCCATCTGTTCATTCACCCGTCCATCCATTCATCTGTCTGTCCATCCATTTGTCTGTCCATCCATCCATCTGTCCATTCATCCATCCATCCATCCATCCATCCATCCATCCATCCATCCATCCATCCATC
>NC_045450.1:65139145-65148042 GCF_002776525.5 Piliocolobus tephrosceles | reverse complement strand
ATCCATCCATCCATCCATCCATCCATCCATCCATCCATCCATCCATCATCTATTGTCCACTTACTGTTTTGGCAAATCGTTAAGAAGACCCTGTGAGGTTGATCTAACTATATCAATTTTACAGGTTGGGAATGGCTCCCAAGTCCACTGGTTAGATCTGTAGCTGAGTGAGAATATTTGTAATACCTGAAGGTAAAATGAGTGTCTAGAATGGGGCTAGTCAGCTTTGAGAGGCTAGAAAAGAGGAAACACAGAAGCAGAGTCTTAGAGGGCAAGGAATGCCAAGGCATCATTCAGAGGAGAAGGAATCTTGTCTATATATCTGGAGGCTTCATGATATCCTTCCTAGGCATGCCCACCCTTGAATGGGAAAGGTTGGCTAATTTGGGAACTCCCCTTTCCTAACCTAATGCTGAAGTGGGCATCAATTTTAGACTGTAAATCCGTCTTATGTACCTCAACTGAAGCTCCAGGAAGGAAATGTAATCTGTAATCTGAATATAAGTGACACTATGGCTATGTGTGTATATTTATATAAAATATGTCAAATTATAATCCATATATCTAAGCATATATTTCTTTTCTTTTTTTTTTTTTTTTTTTTTTTGAGATGGAGTTTTGCTCTTGCCCAGGCTGGAGTGCAATGGCGTGATCTCAGCTCACTGCAACCTCTGTCTGCCAGGTTCAAGTGATTCTCCTGCCTCAGCCTTCCTGAGTAGCTGGAATTACAGGCATGTGCCACCACAACTGGCTAATTTTATACATTTTTAGTATAGACAGGGTTTCTACATGTTGTTCAGGCTGGTCTAGAACTCTCGACTTCAGGTGATCCACCTGCCTCGGCCTCCCAAAGTGCTGGGATTACAGGCATGAGCCACCAAGCCTGGCTTAAACATGTATTTCATGTAAAGTATATCTTGTTATATAATTTTTTCATTATTTGAATATATATGTGTACATGTATATGCAGTCCTATATTATCTGAGACACTGCAGGGAATGGGAAGGCAGTTTTCTTTCCAGGCTGGGTGATATGGTTTGGTTCTGTGTCCCAATTCTCATCTCCAGTTGTAATCCCCATGTGTCAAGGGAGGGACCTGTTATCCCCACATGTGGAGGGAGAGAAGTGATTAGATTGTGGGAGCAGTTCCTCCCATGCTGTTCTAATAGTGAATTCTCATGAAATCCGCTGGTTTTACAAATGGCGGTTTTTCGTGTGCACTCACACACACTCTCTCTTGCTTTCCACCATGTAAAATATGTCTACTTCCCCTTCTGCCATGATTGTAAGTTTCTTGAGGCTTCCCCAGCCATGCAGAACTGTGAGTCAATTAAACCTCTTTTCTTTATAAATTACCCAGTCTTGGACATTTCTTTATAGCAGTGTGAAAACAGACTAATGCGGTGAGATCTAATATTTGCAGAGTCCCCATTATGTGTCAGTCTAATCCAGCATGTATTAGAGCCAAAATTTGAACTCCACTCTGGCCACTTCCAGTATTGAAGCTCCTCCAGTTCAGAGCTGCTGTATTTCCCCGCCTCCCTCCTTTGTTTGAAGTATTCAGTAATTGAGCAATCTGATCTCTGTCTGAGTCTCAGGTAGACAGATGTGCTCTTTACCCACAGCTAAGAAACGCAGCTGGAGATAGAGTAGTGCAGGGGCTGGGAGCCATGTCCTGTATCGGGGGCATTTCTTCTGATCGGTAATTGAAGGGCATGGCTCAGTCAGCCCAGCCCCCTCTTGTGGCTTTCAGAGGGATATGGAGTGACATGAGTTGAGGTGTCTGCAATTCTGAGGTGTAAATAAATCCACAGAGATAAATCTCAACAGCGGAGGTGCAATTTCCCTTCAACCAGTGCTTCTTGGAGGCTTTGAAAAGCAGCAGTTTGAGAGGGATGTTTGAGTCCATTGCACTGAGCTGGATTTCTAGGCTCTTGGCATATTGTAGGTGGCTGCATAAGATTGGACCAGCTGGGGATGGGGCTGAGCCAGGGATGGAACTTGGGTTGAGAGCATTGGATTCAGGTGTTGACTTTGAGCAAGAGCGGAATTCCAGAGGTAAGAAGAGATTTTCTTTTGGGAAATACTATCAGGCTTACCAGCTTTGTTGTTGTTGTTGTTGTTTCTTTTTCTTTTTGTGAAGGGAAATCCTGTTTCCATTTTTAAGAACCTAGAACCATGTCTTCAAAGCAGGTGACTGGGACATTACAACACTTCATTTGGTTTCTTTCGTAGCAGATTCACATGAAAGAATGGTTTTTATTTTACTTGAATACTCTTCCTACCTTAGAACGCACCATGGAGTGGTCAACAGTGATTCCCAAGGGAACAGGAAAGCCACAGTTTGGCCCACCCCAAAGGGATGTGGTAGTGGAATTAATGTTGCCTCTGAATTCATCCTGTATATATTTAAAGGTGAACTGTCTAGAAAAATAAAATTTTAGAAATGAAATATATATTTTGCCAGCCCCATAATGCTTCTTGCTTTGAGTGGATATTCCCTTTTTCTTCATGCACCAGGGCTTAATCTGTCACTGCCTTTCCTTGTCTGATTTCATTAACTTGAGCTTGAGTTCATCTTGTGGCAGCTTAATAACCTTTATTTGTGGAATCCCTCAAAGAAAGCTTTGGTTATAAATCCCATGTCACAGAAATGGAGTTATAAATGCCAATCTGTGTCACTGCATAATATTTATTATTTTAATTAAAGAAAATGGATAGTGACATTTATTTGGTCACAAGTTACTTGTTAATGGCAATGAATGACAAAAAATTACTAATTTTATGAGCAAATCTCAGAATGTTTTTCAGTGATGATTGTGTTGTGCTGTCAATATGAGTTGGACATGTTTTTGGAAGCCAATGCTTGTATTTGGCGAGACATTCTTATTATACAGAAAAGCATCAGTTTACTGAGAGGGATAGTCAGAACTACCTGGTAAATTCAGTTGCCTTTGTCCTCAGCTCTCTTTGGCTTTCTGAGATAATTGTGTGTGTGTGTGTATGTGTGTGTGTGTTACTATCAAAGCAGAACAACTACAGTTTCAAGATTCAGGGATGTGTGCTAGGATTTTGACCCATATTTAAGGCATTGTCACTGTAGTACCCATTCAGTTTGGGGAGTAAGTCAACTATGTATAATAGTCCAAAGGCTGGGGACTTACAGAATGTTTAAATATATGTTATTTAATGCTCAGATTACCACCATGAGGAACACACTTTTATAGGTCTATCCATTTATTTATTCATTCAGTCAACATACATAATTGGGAACTAGTTGTTTTAGGAAAGAGTTAATGGAAGAGGAAAACAGACTGTTGTTTAGGAACTTGTGCAAAGTGCCACAGCCTGTAAATGGCGTTGCTGGCAGATGAACTAATCATTCGCGTGACTCCAAAGCCTGTGATCTTGTCAATATTTTACTTTCTTTCTGAAATGGCATTTTCTAATGATGGGAATTTGACCACAGCAGTGGGAAAGTCAAGGAGTTCTGTGGCACTGAGGAATTTGTTGCTGCTAAGGTTAATTTTTATTTGTCAGAATATCTGTAAAGTTCTGTTTGCTAGGGATTTCGCTCTTTTGGTTTTTATTTGTGTGAAAGGCTAAAGGATAGTGCTGAAAAACTGAGGGCAGATTTTTTTTTTTTTTTTTTTTTTGAGACGGAGTCTCGCTCTGTCGCCCAGGCTGGAGTGCAGTGGCCGGATCTCAGCTCACTGCAAGCTCCGCCTCCCGGGTTTACCCATTCTCTTGCCTCAGCCTCCCAGGTAGCTGGGACTACAGGCGCCCGCCACCTCGCCCGGCTAGTTTTTTGTATTTTTTAGTAGAGACGGGGTTTCACCGTGTTAGCCAGGATGGTCTCGATCTCCTGACCTCGTGATCTGCCCGTCTCGGCCTCCCAAAGTGCTGGGATTACAGGCTTGAGCCACCGCGCCCGGCCTTGGCAGATTTTTTTTAATTGCAAAAATTGTACACAGTCATAATGAATGTGGATGTATATTTTACTTAAAATGGGAAATATTAAAATTAAACTATTTAATTTTTATTTCAAAATTAAAATACAAGGAGTATATCGTTTTTACTATAGTATGCTTGTACTTATTTTGTCTCTTGAGTCCAATGACATTAGGAACAATTTTGTTCTATAGAGAGATACAGTCCACATGTAGAAGGTGGGCTTAAAGATGAGGGCACATGAGGGAAGAGGGAGAAACAAATATTTATTGAATGTGTACTTTTCACTAGCCATTATACTAGGCCGTTGGCATGCATTCTAGCATTTAATCTTCTAAGATATGTACTATTATTTTCCCATCTTACAAGTGGGAAAACTTAAGCTCAAACCCTTTTGGCTATACAACCACAAGCTGCTAAGCCAACTGCACACAATTGGGGTGTATTCCTAGGAAGCCCCGAATCATGGGTTACTCGCTGCCTGAATTGAGAGATAACACATACATATCAAAATGTATCATAAAGGTCTGATTCAATGAGTTTTGACAAATGCATGCATCCATGTAACATGCCAATCAATATATAAAAATTAACATCACTCCAGACAGTTCCCTGGTACCCTTCCCATCAATCTCTGTCATCCAAAGGCACCCACTTTCTTGACTAGTTTTCTCTTGTTTCAGGACGTCCTATAAATTAAATCATATGGCATATACTTTTAAAAATGGCTTCTTATGTTTAGCATATTGCTCCTTAGATTCATCTATTTTGCTGTGTATCGATAGTTTCTTCCTTTTTATTGTTGATAATACTACGTTGCATGGGTATGCTACCCTTTGTTTATTAGTTCACTTGTTGCTGGATATTTAATTTGATTCTAGTTTTTGGTGATTATGCGTATAGCTATTATGAGCATTCTTTTACAACTCTCTGTGCAGACATACTTTCTTCTCTCTTGGGTGAATAGGTAGGATTGGAATTGCTGGGTCAAAGTCTAGGGGTATACTGATAAGAAACTACCAAACTGTTTACCAAAGTGATTAATAGCATTTTATGCTCTCGCCAGTAGTGTGTGAGAATTCTGGTTGAATCAGTGATGTGGCCTATGACTCCAGTGACGTTGTTTGGCTTCTGCCACTAAGCTGTGATTGCTGGCGTAAAAAGGACTCTAGTGGGGAGAGTTGGAGTTAGCAAACACATGAGGAATTTAACTAATAGTTCTTGTCAAGCAGTCTCCATTTACATAGTAGGGCTTCTGACAGGAAGAAGCCTGACTAGGAGCATCAGGTTTGGGGGCCAGAGGCAGCTAAAGGCTGGTACACAGGATCTGGGACCTAGAAGCAGGAAAGGGAACGCTCTCCAAAGAGAGAAATGGAAAGAAAGTGAATATGTCATTGACGAATGTTTTCCTTGAAAATTTGCCCCAGGTTATCCACATATTCAAAAGGGTATACAAACTCAAAAGAATGAATGTCAACCTTTTAGAACTATTGGGTGTTTTTTGAATTGAACTAAGATGGTGGACACATTTCCAAGTTGCATGAATTCTTTGGTGAATTACTGGTAGATTACAGAATTTGGGTAAGAGAACATCTGATTTAGGGGTTGGGTGACTCAGATGAATGGTTAGGAAAGCCATGCCCTACCCCAGCCCTAGTTAGCAGCATAACTCTATTCTAAACCACCTTGGAAGGTAGGGATAGAGTTGCAGATACATTTTCTCTCTTTTCTCTCAAGATGACCTGAAAGACTAAGAGTTTGCCTTGCACGTCAGCAGCCAACTAGCTGTGATGCCTAAGCAAGCTCCTGAAGCAGCCTGTCATTGGAGGGAGAGTTACGTGTTGGAGCTTTCTTTCTTTCTCACAGGGTCTTGCCAGATAGATATCCCGCCCCTCACTCCCCAAGCTTGTCTTTCAGTTGCTGTCATCAGAATTAGTTAAATGAGCATTCTAACTCTTCCCCCATACTATCTAATTCTCCTTTCTTACACATGCCCCATTTTCTTCTTGTGTTATTATCAGATAAGGAATGTTTACAGTAGACAGAAAGAGTGAGAAAAGAAGTGTTTGGTGTGTATTTTCTTTCTGCTTTCAGGATTGGTGGTTTATATACTTTGTTGACTCCTGTCTCCTACCATGATTGATATTGGAGACATCATCGTCATCATCTATATCATCAACATAATCTTAATAACCATTATGATCATGATGGTTAATATCTATTGAGGGCTTACTCTGTGCCCAGAGATATTATAAGCGCTTAACATGTATTATCGAATCTAATTCTCAAAAGAGTTCTCAGGGTTTGCAAATATTGCTATGGGTTAAGTTACTTGCTCAGAGTCCCATCTTAGATGCACATCCTTGGTTGAATTTGGTGGCAAAGACTGAGTAGGTCTTGTTTTGCTCCTGACATATGTGACATCTAAAGTTGCTAAACTTCTCAGAAAGTAAATCATCTCAGTAAACATGGGGAAGAGAAGCTTTGAAAATTTTATTTTTCTGTTGCTTTTGATAAATCTATAGGTGCTAGTCTTTCGGCCCATATTTCATTTTAAATAAAAGTTTAATTTCTGTGGGTATAAAGTAAGTGTATATATTCACAGGGTATGTGTGATGTTTTGATACAGGCATGCAATGCGTAATAATCACATCACGGAGAATGAGGTATCCATCCCCTCAAGCCTTTATCCTTCGTGTTACAAACAATCCAATTATACTCATATTTATTTTAAAATATACAATTATTACCGATGATAGTCACCTTGTTGTGCTGTCATATACTAGGTCTTATTCTTTCACTATTTTTCTTGCACACATTAACCATACCCACCTCCCTCTCACCACTGCTCCCACACTCCCCCCTTCCCAATGCCCATCACCCTTCCCAACCTCTGGTAACCATCTTTCTACTCTGTGTCCATGAGTTCAATTTGATTTTTAGATCCCACAAGTAAGTGAGAACGTGCAACGTTTGTCTTTCTGTGTCTGGCTTATTTCACTTAATATAATGACTTCTAGTTCCATCCATGTTGTTGAAAATGACAGGATATCATTTTTTTTATGGCTAAATAGTACTCCATTATGTGCATGTACCATATTTTCTCTATCCATCATCTGCTAATGGACACTTGCTTCCAAATCGTGGCTACCGTGAACAGTGCCACAGCAAACCTGGGAGTCAGATATCTCTTCAATAACTGGTTTCTTTTCTTTAGGGTATACACCCAGCAGTATGATTGCTGGACATGCTTCATTTTTTGATCCTTAAATGAAAAATATGCAAAATGACTATTAATCTTTACAGTGTTCCTTTGATTCTACTACAACTTTATTTTCAACAGTATAGATGCTTCTATGCATGCAAGTATGCTTCTAAGAGTGTTACCATAAATCATTCTTATTAAATTTTAGTTCATCTTCAGACCAGCTCTAAGATCTTCAGCAGAAATTTTCTTGCCAAAGGCTTTCACAGTAGCCTGGACTATATTACAGACATGTTTTACAGATTTGTAACTCTCTTTCATGATGAAATTTTAGACTAAAAAGAGCAGGTCAGAGATGAAAAGAGAAAAGAGAGAGAAGGTGGCAGAGCTGCAGAAGAAAGCTTTGTAAGATAGCCTTGGGACAGAAGGTGTAGAAGCCAATGAGAAGTACACTTTGGGTTTTCAATGTCTGAAAATGCGGAGAGGCTTATACTTGAGCTGAGGGGAGTGATAGAACCTGGAATAGAAAGGGAGGGGCTGCGTTTGTATGGCTAACTTGGATCTTGAGATATTTGGATCAGAAGAGACACTGGGCAGGCTAATCATTTTCCCATCTCAAGCATCTATACCACCCCAGTGGGACCAGAGATGGGGGAGACTGATACTAATGGTAAAACGTTTATTTGTCTGCTCTCTCAGCTCAAGTCTCTCTCCATAGCAGAAAACTTTCAGTCCTTGGGCACATTCTGCTCTATGTTTTGGCTCTACTTCTTAGTGCCTTGGTCTCTTTGAAGTTAAAGAAAAAACAAAACAAAACAAAAAAGCACAGGGTCAGGGTAGCCTAGCTGGTTCAGAGAAAGCAAGTCTTATTTGGACACAATGTCCAAGATTCTACCATTAATATTTTCATGTTGTATTGTGGGCTATTTATCTTGGTAATTTTCCTCTTTTTAGTGTCTTAATTTTTTAATCATCTTATTTATGAAAATTAGTTTGTGAGTGGGTCAGTTACATCATGCTGTGGACTGAATGTTTATGTACTCCCCAAATTCATATACTGTCACCAAAGTGATGGTATTTGGAGATGGGGCCTTTGGGAAATATTAATAATTAGGGCATGAGGGTGAAGCCCTCATGATGAGGTTAGTGTCCTTAAAAGAAGAGACAGGAGAGATCTTGCTTCCTCTCTCCCATGTGAGAATACAACTAGAAGATAGCTATCTGCAGGAACATAGCCCTCACCAGAAACCAATGGGTCAACACCTTGACTTTGGGCCTTCCAGCTGATAGGACTATGAGAGATCAATGTTTGCTGCTAAGCTACTCAATCTATGGTAATTTGTTAGAGATGCCTGAATTGACTAAGACACATTGTTGTGACTAAAAGTTTTGAAGTCTTTGCAGGAACAAAAAAAGCCTTTTAAATTAATTAAGAATCAATTGAGACTAGCATAATATCATGGAAATAGCACACTCTTTGAAGTCATACAGAGCTAGGATCCATATTCCACTTCTGACACTTAGAAATGAAAAATTAGGTGACTTTGGGAAAATAGTTTAATTTCTTTAAGTATCAGTGTTCTGATAAAAATGGAAATATTGGCCAGGCGCGGTGGCTCAAGCCTGTAATCCCAGCACTTTGGGAGGCCGAGACGGGCGGATCACGAGGTCAGGAGATCGAGACCATCCTGGCTAACATGGTAAAACCCCGTCTCTACTAAAAAATACAAAAAAAAAAAAA
>NC_045450.1:65117282-65134145 GCF_002776525.5 Piliocolobus tephrosceles | reverse complement strand
TGCAAAGGCAAATCCCAGTGCTCTAGAACTCCTCCGTTGTCAGCTTTCTGCCCGCCCCCCGGGGTAATCTCAGAGACAGCACTGTAAAATCAGACTTGACTCTCTTTCATGACAAATTCTTCCCTGAGCAGGGAGGAAACAGCAGCCCTGCCCCTCAGGCATGGTGCACTGCCAGCCCCTCAGAGCTCTTGGTTGATTAAACTCTACATCTTGCAGAGCTTGCAAAGTCCAGGTTACTGTTTAGATCTAAGCTGCTGGAGGGAGGCCCTGATGGAAATGCTCACATTCTGAACCAAACAATTAAAAGGTTTTTTGACTGGAGCACTAGTTTATCCATAGCTCCTCGTATAAGCTACACTAATGACTAGGAAAACACATTGCTCTTAAAAAGGAGATTAGTTAGCTTTGAAGGAAAGAAATTCATTTGCAGCACCAAAGTCACTAAGTGCAGTTAGTGGAAGCTTCTAGGACCTTGATATCCTCTGTTCCATCAGGGATCTTGGTTTTCCAAACAAAAAATGTTAGGTGCCTAGTGTGTACCAGACTTGGTAGGATGCTTACACATATATTATCCCAAATTTGATTCCCAGGAAAACTGAATGATAAGGATAGCATTATTTTATCCTCCAGATGAGGAAGTTGAATCTCAGAGAACTTAAATAAGTTTCTCACGGACATGTGACTATTAAGCAACTCAGGAATAGCTAAATTTTAGATATACCTATTTGATGACCACAGTTGAGTATCACCAAGCCAACCAGTACAATGGATTTCATACTTGAAGAACTGAGGAAATTGATGCCAGGACTGTATTAGCAGAAGGTTAGGGAAAAATCTCTAGATAAGGAGAGCCAAGCGGGCTAGAAATGAACACACCGAGAGCAGACAGCATCAACACCTGCATCATCATGCCTCATGATTTTTGGAAGTGTTCTTAATCTTTTTCTATTGTGATTTCATGGATCGGGGATTGTCTTCGGTGCCTGGCCAGGTTGCAGGCTTCACAGAGTGAGCATCCAGGCTAGAATTGTGCACATAATGACCCTCAGTGTGCATTTGACAGTCAGATTTAGTCATTACCACATTTCAATGGCCATAGAAAAATGCCATGGATTTGCCCCTATGTCATTCTCTGTGACCTCTGATATGCCTAGTAATGGAAACCTTCAGGACATGGTGGATTTTCTTTAGTCAAACCGATGGGTAACTGACATTGCCACTCTATCCATTCATTGCTTCCATTACCGCCTGTGAGTTAACTCATTCCTTGAAAACCTGTTGATTAAAGATCAATCACAACAGTGGCCCAAGTGACTAGACTTGCAATGCCACATTTTAGGGCTCCCTGCCAACTCCTTGGGCAGTTCTGCTTGCCCAGTTAAACACCTTGCATTACCCTGACTGTATTTGCAATGATGCCTCTCTTCCATTCACCTGTTATTGAGCATTAAATGCAAACTCAATTTTATGCAGATAAATAGAGTTTAGTGGTAATGTGCCTTATGACCTTTCAAGTGACAAGATGACATTAATTTTTAGGGATTCTACCTTCTCAGGCTGTCACTGTGAGCAAGTCACTTGATGAGAATGGAGGTTTCTGCATTTTGAGGACGTACTTACAGTTTAACATGCTGTTTCAAATGTAAGGAGGCTCTCTCTTTAATTTTTTTTTTCACCAGCTTGACAGTTTTTCAAACATATTCACTGTCAGCCCTAACAACCTGTCAACAAATGCCATTATGTGAACATTGCCAAGGCTCACTTGAGGACTGTGGGGAGTGACAGACATGCCACCCGGATACGTTTCTCAAAAACCCAGGGCTGAAACTTTTGAAAGACACTCTAGCCCTTCCAAGGAAAAAATGAACAGTCAGATCTCCAGGAAAAAAAAAAAACCATACACTTGTCATATCAGATATCTGTTTCTTTCCTGGGCAAATTAAGGTGTGTGTGAAAGAATAAAACATATAGAGGACAATAGCAGCCAGGATCCGAGGCCATGCCGCATCTCCACAGTTGTCTGCAAATCCAAGAAAGGAACAGAAAACCATTTTTTTTTTCCTTCCACTAGAGAATTTAAGGGGAGGCTGCCTTCATTTTTAGGTTGAATATTTCTAGGGGATAGAAGTGAAGAAAGAGTCGTTTAGATAAACAAAGTGAAGCCAACCATGAGCCTTAGACCTATAAAAAAGAGAACTTGCCCTCATATTGGCACAGGGCATATCTTGGTGGGAAACTATGGGGAAATGTGGTAGGATAGTACCGGGAACCTTGAATGTGGAGCTAGCATAGCTGGATTTGAATCCCGCTCTGCTATCGAAGGGTTGTTTGGCCTGGAGCGCTTTAATTTGACTTCTCCTGCCTCTGGTTCCTTATTTGTGCACTGGGAATGACAGTGCCCACCTCAAGTGCTGTCGTGAGGATTAAATAAATGGGTCTTGGCTCAAAAAAGATGCAGCTGAAATCTGAAACTTAAACTGACTTGGCAAGAGAGTGTCCTTGACACCGCCCCCCTCCCCAACCCCACAAGGGCATTATGTCTTAGTTTTGGATGGAATTTAGCTCTTTATTTGTAAATTCAACTTGAGTGAAATGTTTTGTTTTAGGTGGTATTTCAAACCAAAGGCAACCCTCCGCACAACAGTGGTGGGAAAGGGAGGGAGGGAACAGAGATGTCAGAAGGAGCCGACCTGGACTGCAGTTATGCACAGACTCCTGTCCAAATGACATCCATTGTCACTTTGATGTATCCAGGGGGCTGAGGCTGCCAGGTGGTTGATGTTTGACCAGTTTTCTCCTTTTTATTTTACACTTCGGAGCTTATGAAGAATCCTCTCCCATGGAGGAGACCTGACAAAGATCGTCTCCTTGATCAAACTCTGTTCACGCTCCTCTGAACTTTTCAACTAGGCCTGACTTTTGGGTTTCCATTGTTTTGTCTGCATTGTCCAATTTTAGCAAGAATCCAGCTAAGTCAGTTTACCCAGAACTCTCCACCCTTGATATCTGGTCACTTTCAGCACCTAATTGTGTTTCTCATCCCTCCATCTCCCCGAGGTGACTTCCAATCACCCTAGCCTATCTTCAGCAAGAATCCTGTTAGGTCAGTTGAACCAAAATCCCCCTTTACTCCTGATGTTTTCATCCACTGACCTCCACTGTGCTCCTTGTAAATCCTCATTTGCTCATGCTGTACTCAGAGTTGAGCCCAATTTCTCTCCCTGTCTGTGAGTCCCCATTGCAGTGGTCCTGATACCTATTGTGATGGTCCTACATGAAGTCTGTTTCATGGTTCTTTAACAAGTGTCATAAGGAATTTTTCTTTAACAGATCCACAAAAGGAACAAAGAAACACTTTCCCACAGCACTATCCAAGAACAATGAGAGTTTGCCTTCAAGTCTCAGGTGTCTTGTCCTAAGAAAGCTTAGAAAGTGGGTATTTAGATAGAATTAGGGTGAGGCCTCCTGGGGACCTGTGTCTTTTCTCCTGTATATTGCGTTTATAGCCATATCTTTGTTTTGAGATACGTCTGAAATCCCTTTGTATTCTTCGAATATCTCATGTTTTTGTCTTAGGACTGGGGTATTTTTTAAAAGGGTTGGAATTTATTTCCTCCCCTGTGTTTACTATTTGGACTTTATGTGTTGATGATGGTTGACTTGTGATTTAGAGGGAAGTCCTTGATGTTCCCAGGAGGTATTGATCCAACTGGACATCACAAATGCTGATTACTGGTACTCATCAAAGGTCCTCAATATCCCCTAAGAAAACCCCAAAGGACAAATACCTTCTGGATAGGCTGGGGATAAAATCCATGTTTATAGGTTCATAAGCTCCTTCTTTCCTGAAAGCACTATGCTACTTATGATCAAATATGGGGAGTTGTGTTGATGGTGTGAGGAAAAACAGAAAAGGCCTGGGAAGATGTGGTTATTACGGTCATGGGTTTATTCTACATAGAGGTCTGTAAAAACCTTGACCTTATTGCTTGTTTATCAGATATGACAGATGCTGTCCTATTTACTACACAGCTCAATCTCTCTGAGCGTCCATATCTACCAGCTGTGAAATAGGGATAATGTCAGCTTTAGAGCCTTTGGGGAGATGAACTGAGACTGTGCATGAAGGAAACACTCTACGACTACCTGCGGGGTCAGATTTAGGTGGTAGCAACTGTGGCCCTGACAGTTTGTAATGATAATGGGCTTGGAAGCCAATTGACATGAGAACAAAATACCTGTTCTGCAAATGTGATCAAGTTGCTGATAAATGAGATGATGATAATAATGAAAATAATAATTCTAACCTTAGTTAATTTTTAGAGTACTTACTTTGTACAGTGTATTCTGTATGTAGAATATTATTTAGCTTTCCAATAAAATCCATCATAATTGAGTTAATTATATACTACTCTTCTACCTTTTCTAAAGATGAATAAGCTGGAGTCTAATTGGAATTAACTTTCTCAAGGTGAAACAGCTACTAAATGGAAGAGCTGGTTCTACTTTTGTCCAAATCCAGGGCTAGAGACCAGTTTCCAACATATGTAATTTTCACAAAGTCTAGAACTCAGGTTCCTAGACTTCTTTATGCATCTATGGGTTTTTTTTTTTTTAGTTTAAACTTCCCCTGTTCTTCTCTTTGCTATTGTGCCCTTGGGAGCAGAGGTTTCACCTTGATTTTGACTGTAACTCCCATTAACTCTAATGGGCATGCAGCACAGCTCCCCCAGCATGTCAAGATGAGATTATTTTCCATCCAATTGTTTTAATGTTGTGGGTGTTGAGTGAGTCTACAAACATTTAACCTTTGGTTTCATTATAAGGTTCAGAGCAGACAAAGTGTGGGGAGAAAATAAACTAGGTCACAGATGCCAAGAAAAGATAGATTAGAGATGCCTTTATGAAAGCACAATGTACGGAATAATAGAAAAATAATTACAAGTGCATCTGAGAAGTGGAGAGATCTTTCTGCCTTAACTTTGAATGTTAGATGAATATTACTGAAATGCAGAATGTAAAATGCTAGGAGAGTAAAGAGAAACACAAAATTGCAATAGAATTACCCTGTTTATTTTTTCATTATTTAAAAAATGTAATAATATTCGTGATTTTGTAGAGTGCATCAGAGTCTCATAGACACAATTTTGAAATTTTGTTTATTTTCTGATCCTCATAATAATCTTGTGTAGTTTGAAAGTTCAAGGGCATGGGCCGGGCGCCATGGCTCACGCCTGTAATCCCAGCACTTTGGAAGACTGAGGCAGGTAGATCACCTGATGTCAGGAGTTCAAGACCAACCTGGCCACCATGGTGAGACCCCATCTTCACTAAAAATACAAACATTAGCCTAGCGTGGTAACGCATGCCTTAGTCCCAGCTACTCGGGAGACTGAGGCAGGAGAATTGCTGGGATCCAGGAGCAGAGGTTGCAGTGAGCCAAGATTGTGTCGCTGCACCCCAGCCTGGGTGACACAGCAAGACTCTGTCTCAAAAAAAAAAGTGAAAGTTGAAGGGCATGGTCTTTGGATGCTGTTCCTTTGAATCCCACTCACGTCACTTATAAGTTTGTGACCTAGAGAAAGATACTTAATCTCTCTAATAATAATGACATATACATTTCTCATGGAATTATTGTAGGATATACACATACATCCTGCAACATTCCTACATATACAACATGGGAAATGCACAAGAGGAGAAGGTGGAGGCTGTGGGTATGTGATCGAGCTTGGTGATCCTTGTTAATGGTACCAATCTTTATCTCATGGGCAACAGGACAACACTGAAAGCTTTAAACCAGGAAGTAGCATGGTCAGACTGACATTATAGCAAGTGTTTTCTAAGCTCATCAGAACCAGGGAACGTTTATCTCAGCTTCCTATCTAAAAAACAGCAATTTCAAGTACTAGCAGTCATAATGGTTTCTACCAGAAAGTTTCCTATATTGAGAGAGGAGGGACAATGAGCTGCCTGTGGGGCAGAGTTTAATTTCTGCCTGACAAGTTAAACTGCTGCTCAGAAACTAGCCGTCCCAGAACAAAATCGTTAACAAGAACATTCATGCATCCATCTGAAACCTTGATAGATAAACCTTTTGCTAACAGGCTCAGACACCAGCTTTGAAGGTTTTACAGGCATTACCATGACCCTTCCATGGGCTGCCAGTTCCACATTAAGCCTGACGAACAGCCACCAGATGGTGATTAACACCAATCCCAAAACTATCATTAGGTTGACCCCATTGCACTTACCCAAAATTAGGGAGAGGAAAGCTGACTGAATGCCCTTTGAAAGCAGGCAAACACAGGGTAAATAAAAGAGCAAATGGATTCTAATTTGTATCTTATACTCCGAATGTGGGGAAAGTTGATTTTATGACCTTCCCCTTTCCTAATAGTTGCCTTAGATTCTTTCCCATTTACTCCCAGTTTTGAAAGTTTTAAACTCAAGAGAAGTGGCATTTACTAAGCACAGTGTATGTGTCAGAATCTAAGTAGAGCTTCACAGTGGCAGTGCCCATTGAATACGCTTGGAAATAAATGCACATATTTATATAATAAATATGCTATACATATGTGTATACATATATGATGGTTTCTGCTCTCAAAACAGTTGCATTCCAGTGCAGAAGCCAGATTGAGGAACACAAGTAGAGAAGGGTTCTTAGAACAAGGAATAAACTGCTTTGGGGAAACATCAGATATATCTATCAGGACAGGCAATGGGGGCACTTAGAAGGTGTTCATTTCTTTGAAAACCTAAACGGCCTGTTTGGACTGAAGTTGAAGAATCCTATCCAGGCAGATTATAGATCCGAGGACATGCCTAAGCCCTAGAGAACCTATCACGTTGTGGTGGAACTCATCTTGAACTCATAGATGTAGTCCAAGAACAAAGCTGGGGAAAGGATTGGTGAGAGTAGCTGCTTATTGTCATTTGCAGGTATTTGCAGACCAGTTCTAGGATCCAGGGAAAACAAAAGGGGGCTACAAGAAAAAAAAATCTAGTTAAATAAAAGTGCTGAGGTTGCAGTAAGAACTCAGAAAGCCAACTAGCCTGTCTTTGGGACTTAGTGACTGAGAGCACCTCAAGAGTATGACTTCCCGTGGGAGCAGAACAGAGCATGCCACCAGAAACATGAAGAGTGGCCGGAATAGCAGCAGCCACCATGAGCTGGGAGATAGGATGGATGTCACATGACCCTGTGCACAGAAATGTTCTGAGGAACAGCTTGATCCAGGAGAGAGTGGTTTGAGACTGGCTTTCCAGAGACATTGGCAGTGGACTCAGGAAATCGCATTTCTCAAATGATTTATACCCTGTGTAACCAATGAAAATGAATCAAAGAAAAAATGTGAAAATTTGCTCAACCACCTCAATGATGAAGCTTTCAAATTAAAGCAACAATGAGACGTATTCCACCTTTGGAATATGGGTACTTGGTATCTGTGGAAGTTGCTAGATAGCAAGTTTTCCTGCTAACACCAGAGTTTCAGCCAAGCGGGGTGCATCTGGGTGGTCCGGTTTCCACGGAAGGAGTTTCGGTGAGCCATCCACCCTATTTCTGCATGCAACTAACCCTCATTGATTCACAATCCTAGGTCAAAGAGAGCATTTGGATGTGTCTCTTCACAGTTAGAGCAAAACAATCCCTGTCATCTGATGTAACTACAACTGGAGCTTGAAAGATAGAGGGGAGCCGAGGCCAGAATCCCAGCCCCAGCTCTGCTGTTCATTACTAGGGTGACCATGAGCAAGCCGCTTTCCCACTTTGAAATGCCTCAAAGGAGGAGATTGAACTAGATGATTTGCAACAGAACTTCCAGCTCAAGTATTTACTTCATTCCGTTTCATTCTAAGTTGAGCATGGGTAGAGACAGATAAAATTTTTAGTCTCCTCTCTGTGGACCTGTTTCCTGGTGTCTGCTTTATTACTGACTTACATTTCACTGTGGCCAGGAATTGTGTCCAAGTCCCTTTCTGTCTTAAATCACACCATTTTGAGCTTATAATTATTTTTAAGATTTTTGTTTTTGTAGATTTGAGGGGTCCATGTGGACATTTGTTACATAGATACATTGCATAAGTGGTGAGGCTTGGGTTTCTAGTGTGCTCTTCACCCAAATAGGGAACACTGTTACCAAGCCTCAGCCCCTCTCTCACCTTCCCCACTTTTGGAGTCCCCAGTGTCAATTATTTCCCTCTGTATGTTCACTTATACCTGTTGTTTACTTACACCTGTTGTTTATGAGATTATAATTTATAAGGTTTATCCTGTTCCTGTGGGATAATTTTCCCAAAGGATCTAAGCCTTCCCAAATTTGACCCTTCCTTCCCATGTGTTGGTAGTATCCCTTGACTTCAGATCATTTCTAAATCCAAAGAGAATATTATCAGATTTATTTAATTTGTCAAGTTTATGTGATAAAATCTCAAACATCAATGAGAATATTATCAACAATAATATCAC
Organism: Piliocolobus tephrosceles; assembly: GCF_002776525.5. Classification (NCBI taxonomy): domain Eukaryota; kingdom Metazoa; phylum Chordata; class Mammalia; order Primates; family Cercopithecidae; genus Piliocolobus; species Piliocolobus tephrosceles. The sequence goes on along the minus strand of NC_045450.1, from coordinate 65,125,672 downwards.
ATACTATCAAATTCCCCTCTTCAAGTCATCATTGCAGATATGAATTGCAATGAATTTTAGCTTTCGTTCTTTAATTCATGCCAAGCCATGAGTAACAAGTTAGATTAGTTATCCAAGGGCAATATGGCAATGTATCTCTCTGTCCTGTGAGGAAAGATAATCTGGAACTAGGAACAAATATATCTAAAGAGATCAATGAAAAGTTAACTATCTTTTATATCATTATATCTACTTCAGATGTGTTCACTCTAGAAGCTTCTCAGACACACACATTCAGTGAAATTTCATGGCACACACATGAAGTTTACTTGATCAAGTTCAAGTACACATGCACATTACTCAGTCACGTTCAAGTCATCTGTTCAGCCATCCTTCCTAGGAAGAAAGGCAGCTTCTCCCTGTCATGGTGTACTAAAACTTCTGTGTTTGTCTATATAGAAGAAGATAGAGCTGCATTTAAAAACAAGAAAGATCATGTTGAGGACTGAGTGAAAGCATTTACTCAACATTTATTGAGCACAGAAAGCATGGGCAATGGTGGCTTGGGCTCTGGGGTTGCACCGTGGGACCGTCACCCTGAGTTGGCCTCTCGGTGCTTATGGATTGGGGAAGAGCCAGACTGTCTCATGCAAGACATGCACATTTTCCTGCTAACGACAGAGTTTTAGCCAAGCAGAGTGCACCTGGGTTGGCAGGTTTCCATGGAAGGAGTTTTGGGGAGCCACTGGGTGATCAGAGTGGAGAGAATGCGATAATATGAAATCATGGCATGGGGATCAGCTCTCCAGTCTTCTCCCTTTTTCCTGTGCCTTTCAATTACTGGATAGCAGACTTGAGATCTTGAGTTCTCAGGAGTATTTTTCTAGAACTTTCTTTTCTCACCTATATACATAGAGAGGAACATAGCCCTTCACAAAACAAGTGGGCAATCTATGCCTTGCAAAGACTAAGATATTTCAGATATTCCCTGAATGAAAGCTGCCTTCCTCATTTGAGTTTTCTGCTTCATGGTAACTTTGAGGTTTCCCCTCATTCTGAAGCTGACAGGAAAGTACCCAGTCCTTGGGGTTCAGCTTGCTAGACTCATCTGTTATCCTAAAGGGGCCTTATTCTCCCGGCATTTCCATACCAATGTCCCTAAATATCCAAGTCATTCCAGGAATGAGCAATGTTGGAATGAGTGAGGGAGATATGAAGATAAATGAAGGAAGTCTTATTTTTGTCTTTTATTTAAAGTAGATATCCAAGATACAGGAATGTACCTTATGCAATGCTATAATAAAGCTGTGGCAAAGTAACTTCGGCAAGACTTACCACGTTAAGAATTGATCCTAGGACTCCCTACATTTTATATAATCATGTGGGTCTATGCCACAAATTTAATAATCTAGTTGGGTGTTTATTTTCTTGTACATACAGGTATCTCCAAGGACAGCACTCTTTCTTCTCCTGAGACTGGTTTTCCTCCAGTTTAGATTCAAAGACCATTTATTGAACAGTTATGCTTACCAATTTTGCTTTTATACCTCCTTGGTGATGGTTGTGTTCGTTTTTTATGGATGAAGAAATAAAAACTCAGACAGGGTAAATGATTGACTTGAGGTCACACAGCCAGAATTCAAATTCTAGTTTGCTCATTCTAAATTCTGACCTACTTCATCATTTAGCCAAGGATGACTACATATTCTGTCTTATTGTTGATCTCTCTTGTTCTATTATTGTCTGCTGGGTGACTCTCCCAATCAAGTATCAGAATAATCTTGTGCTTCTTTAGAACCTGTAATATTTCTGATGCAGACAGGACTTGGATAGAAAAAGCACACAGTCATACCTTTAAGATTTCCTTATCCATTTATGACATAGTTATTGACTAAGCATCTATTCTATACCCTACAATGTGCTGGAGGCTGGAGATGCAGCAGTAAATAAGGCTACATGACACCCTCTCACGGTGCTTATATTCTAGGGGAAAGCACATGGTAAGTAAACAGATAGTTAAGCAAAACAGGTAATTATGATCATGTGCTAAAGGCTTTGAATAAAAAGGAGAACTCAGAAATTCAATATGACTGAGAACTTTGTTAAATGAGGTGGACAGAAGTGACATTCAAGCCAAGACCTGGAGAAGGAGAGATTGCTAGCTATGGGCCAATGTGATCAAAAAGTATTCCAGTTATCAGGAAGAGCACTAGAAAGGCCCAAAGGTCAACAGTTTTGTCCAGTGTTCTGTTAGCAAGACCTGACATGGGGGTCCAGGCAGGTGGTGTGTGCAGTACATCCCATCTAACAAAGTCTCCCATGTGTACAGTTGCCTAGTGACCAGCAAAACTTCTAGAAGGGATGCTTATTGCAAACCACAAGATTTATGCTCCCAGAGAGGTGGTGAGGCTGGCCAATGCCAAGAATTCTGCCTGTGTCTGGTGAAAGCTTAGGTCAGCCCCAGAGCACAGAGGCCTCTCCCCATCTGCCCAGGGTGGTGGCAGGCAGCACGAGTCCATCGTTCTGCTGCACGGCTGACAGTAAATTACAGCTGGTTATTGCTAAATTCTGGGATTTGCTTCTCGAAGAAAAATAATTAACACTGGCAGGAGTTTGATTGCATTAATTCACAGAAAGAAACACCCAAATGATAAATCCATAGTGGGAGAAATGCCCATATGTTACAGATTGGCTTAACATGGTTGAGACATTAAATAAAAGAAGTCTGGGAAACAAAAACCTTTATCAGCTTTATTAGCACTGAACTCTGTAGCTTCCACTGGGGCTGACACACTTAATTAAAGATGCTGTGGTCTAATTAGGTTGCACATCAAATATACAAATACGAGCTTTTAAAAAAATTCACTGATTGGAGTTTGGACTCCCTCTGGTGTGCATGTTTTCTTCATCTCAATACCGGACCCTTCTCCAGTGAGACATGGACACTGTTAGACTGTCTCACCCAGTCTGGAAGGAGTAGGCGTGATGTTTCTTTTTGCCAAATTTCTGTGCATCTAGTGGAAGCTGGATATTAGCTTGCTGCCTGCCCTTCTCTGAAGTTGGCAAATGCTGCTCAGCTCTGTACAACTCTGTACAACTGAGAGGTGGAGGGAGTTAACCCTCAACCAACAGCAGATGGAAGTCAGTAGATAAATGCTCCAGGCTCCCCACCCATGGGTGTTCAATTCTGAAGTCTATTCTAACTGGTTCCCAAGAGGATCTCTAGGGGGACAAGTCCCAGTGGGCCACAACTTACTAGCTTTTTTCTATTCTCTGTCTCATTTTCTCACTTCCTTATTTATGCCTCGTGGGATCACGTCCCATGTATGGTGAATCCGTGTCTTTGTCTCAGGGTCTGCTCTCAGAAGAACTCAACCTAAGGCAGTTGTGCATTTGAATGACATCTGCCAGATTACTGGAGGTGGAAAAGGAGGTCAGTACATCTGTCTTGGGGATTGCTGAACACATATGATGTTTTACAACTCACTTATGCTCCACCTTCAGTCATGTTCCTTCCTTGCACATTTTTCCATAGGTTGTATGTATCATTTTGTAATATCAGAGTGTAAGCAATGTAAACATTGCTTCTGGGTGTTGGCTCTGGAGTCATATCTGTGTGACTTTGGGAAGAGCTTCTCTCTCTGTGCCTTAGTGTGCTCATTTGTAGAATTAAGGCAATCATGGGCTGTATCTCAGAGGGTTGTGGAAGATGAATTGAGAGATGCATGAAAAGCACCCTGCCAAGTTCCTGACCTCCCCCAAATGCCTGACCTACTGTTTGTGCTTAGTGAAAACACTGGATCCTTTACCTGATTGATTTAGATTTAAGATTTGGATTGAGGAATTGAAAGGCAGAAATCTTGACACTAGCACTATTAGAATGCAGACACATGTGTCTTCCAGGAATTCTTGAAGGCTGGAGCAGGGGTTCTCCAAATGTGGTTCCTGGACCAGCAGCATCAATAATATCTGGGAACTTGCTAGAAATGCAAATTATTGGGTCACACCCCAGACCAGTGGAATCAGAACCACTGGAGGGTTCTGTGTTTTAACAAACACTCCACTGGATTCTGATACAAGCTCACATTTGAGAATCATTAACCTAAAATATTTCTCTTGTCCTCATCCTTTTCATTATAGATGATTAACTCCAGTGGTTGGAGAAGTTGTGATTAAGGATTCTAAGGCTTTATAGTAAAAAGAAGTTTGGGGATCCAGGTGAAAATAAACATAGGAAAACCCTTGGTAATATCTCTACATTCATCTAGAAAAAAGCCAGAAAAGAAAAGTAAATGAAATGACTATTAATGGCATTTTGCACTTCATCCTTTCAAGCAAACCATACAGTGAAGCAAACACACTGTTTACCGTGGGATATTCTCACTGGTGGAAATCTCAAGGTATAAAGACACAGCTCCTTCTTTCAGAGAGTTTACAACCCAGCTTGAAGATGAAGGTAAAGCACAAATGGGATGATGGTTTAGACAAGGGAGAACAAACCAACCCTAGGAGGCATATGTTTTCTTTATGAAGAAATATCACATGGTTAATCTAAGCAGAGTTGGCTTTCTCCTTCTGCAGCCGAGAAAGTGTGTGAGGGAAGGGCTCACAAAAGATGGAAGAGGCTGGGTACGGTGGCTCATGCCTGTAATTCCAGCACTTTGGTAGGCCAAGGTCGGTGGATCACTTGAGGCCAGGAGTTTGAGAGCAGCCTGGTCGACATGGTGAAACCCCATCTCTACTAGAAATACAAAAAAAAAAAAGCCAGGTGTGGTGGCTCACACTTGTAATCCCAGCTACTCAGGAGGCTGAGGAAGAATTGGTTGAACTTGGGAGGCAGAGGTTGCAGTAAGCCGAGATGGAGCCATTGTACTCCAGCCTGGGTGACAGAGTGAGATGCCATCTCAAAACAGAAAACCAAAACACAAAACAAGAAGGAAGAGCCCAGCAAGGGTGTGTGATTCTGAAGGACATGGAGGGTGTATTTTGGTGTCCTTCTTAGAATCATAAGCTCCAGGGCCTATTTTATATGTCTTCAGTGAGGATGTTAGGAGGTCGATCAAATGATGGAGAATAAGAGCTAAAGGGCTGAGTGGCGCTGAGTGAGGAGATGGTCTGAGAATGCAAATCAGGAAGGGGAGGGTGCAGAGAGGAGGCATGGGTGGGAGATGTCAGGGAGTTTGCTGTGAAAGTGTATTCCCTACACAAGGGGATGGTCCTAGGGGAAGTGAGTTATGTGGACCCACTGTGGTGGTTACTGGTGTGGTTCATTCAATATTCTATGGATAATTACGTGTCAGGTTCCATGCCAGAAAACAGAAATACAGGTATGAATGAAAAGTTATTGCTTCCACCAATGATGTTAAAAATAAACTGTTATGTCCCAGTAAAACTTGAAAAATACACGCCAGTTGCCAGAAAACCAATGACGTCAGAGACCTTCGTGGCTAAGGTGAACATACCCCTGCTTTATCTTAGACACCTCAGTTTACTCTCAGTGTCCAGTGGGTACCCCTTTTACTCTCAAAATGATTCCATGCTACTCACCTCCAAATTTAGTTTGCAGTAGGCTGGTGACTAGCCATTTTTATATGCTTGATTTTTCTTAGTAGCAATAAAATTTTGGAGAGCTTTATTAAGACACCCTGGAAAGGCAGAGAGAAAATGCCAGGTCTGATGGATTACAAGTGATTTGGTGTTAAATGAGCTGCAGCAGTTTCTCTGGCATCCCAGGCCTTGCCATTTTCTCCAGCATTGTACTGACCCACTGCCTGTGAGTGTGCATGTGTGTGTGTGTGCTTGTGTGGGCATGTGTGTGTGAGGGTGTGGGATTCTGAACCACCTGGAGATCTCATTTCGGTCCTGAGTGAGCTTGAAAGGAAAACACATGGTAACACTTCTGATCGCTGAGTCACCTGTCGCAGGGCATTGGTTCCAGCAGAGGCTGTGGCAAAATGAGTACTGACATGGCTTTTAAACTGAGTCCTGGTTTCCAGCCTGACCCAAAAGGATTTTCAGATTCATGGACTGTCTGAAGGCGTCTCTGGCATCATCAGAAGGAGTAAATAGACCTGGGATAAAGTATTACTCTTTTCTGTCTTTTACTTTTTTGGTATCACATACTTACTTTTTTCTTAGAAGTCACTGGCTATGTGATCCTGAGGAAGTCATCACAGCTGTATGCCTGCCATTCATCTGTCCATCAATGATCCATCCATCCATCCATCTATTTGTATCATCTATCCTTCTTTCCATTCATTCATCCATCCACCTTTATCATTCACCCATCTATCCACTTTACTCAGTGGTTCAGTCATTCAACACATATTTGTTGAGCATTTATGATGGCCCAAAGTATGGTCCCTACCTTTAATGACAAATAGTTTAATAGTTGTATCAAGTAAACAGAAAATTACAGTTCAGAATGACTAGTCTGGGACAGAGGGTGCTATTAGAGTCCACAGAGGCCGTATCCAATCCATTCCTGCAGTAGAGTCTTCCTAGAGGAAGAAACTCTGAACTGAACCTTGAAGGAAAAATAATAATAATCCAGGTGAAGGAGGGAAGCACAGGCATTGCAGAGAGAGGCTACTGCATGTGCAAAGCTTGGAGACCAGTGAGAACATGGCATGCTTGGGATAATGAAGGCATGCATACAGGTAGTGGGATGGTGAAGCTAGGGCTGGAGGTAGAGAGACAGGCAGTAAACAGATCATGCAGGGGTTTGCATACCTTGCTAAGGAATTTGCACTTTGTCCTCAAGACTTGGGGCCAGTGAACCAGTGAAGAACTTATAGTGGGGTTGTGATCTGAATTGAATTTTCGAACTAGAAATAGAACGTCTGGTGGCATTTCATATTGGAGTCTATATTAGCAAACATTTTTGTTTTCTTTTCATTAATGATCTATAAAGATTTCAGAAGTGAGTTGTACTCACCACAGTCAAGAAAATGAGGTAAAGATTTTTAAAGTGAATACCCTCCTCCATCCTCACTTGCTTCTCACCCACCAATACCCAAGACAAATTGATATCAACTTCCAAGTGTGTGCATTTCAGCATCTTTTGCCATCTCAAGCCTAGATACACACATAAACCTGTGTAATAGAATTTTTCTATTTGTTTGAAAAAGTAGAATCATACTATGAATGCTATTTGGTAACTTTTTTTTTCTTATTAACAATATGTCAGAACTAAATCTCCTTATCCATAGACTTAGCTCTAAGTCATTCTCTTCAATGGCTACATAATATTTCGTAAAGGTATAAAAATAATTTACAGTCAGCCATTTCTTTCTTAAACATTTAGTTTTTTTAAGTTTTTTTTTGTCATCACAAACAAGGCTACATCAAATATTTCTTACAAACAGCCCCAAGTGCTCTTATTATCCTCTAATGATCAAAAACAAGGTTGCTGGTCAAAATATATGTGCATATTTTAAGGTTAATAGGTTCTGCCAAATTACTGTTCTAAGTACTTGGTTCAATGCCCACTCTCCTGCAATGTATGAGAACTCCTGACAGCACAGTCTTCCAGTACCACAGTGTCAGCTACCTGCTCCCAAGGAGTTTCCTATCTGATATCTCACTACCCAAAGTATGGTCTGAGTCCAGTCGCAGGGGCAGCTGGGAGCTTGCTAGAAATGCAGAGTTTTGGGCCCCTTCCCAGACCACCTGACACTGAACTTCATTTTGACAAGACCGTAGGTGATTCATGTGCACGTTAAAGTTTTGAAGCACTGGCCTCCTGTTGTGGGTCTCAGCCTTACCTGCATATTAGAATCACCTGGGGAAATGATCAACCTCCTATGCCCAGGCCATACCTGCAGACCCACTATATAGACATCTCTGGGAATTAAACTCAAGTAAAAAGAAATTAACTCATTAGGTTAACTCTAATGTGTATCCAAAAGTGAGAAGCACCCGTGTCGTAGGAGGGGGACTTGATAGTGGTAATACAGTGGATTATCGTAGCCAGAGGCAAGGGTTCAGGACTGCGAGGAAAGGGATAACTACTTTCCTGCAGAAGCTGGGGATGACCTTGCAGAAGAGGTAACATTTGAGCTGGGTCTTAAAGAAGATGCAGCCAGGCTGGGCAGGGTGGCTAACACCTATAATCCCAGCACTTTGGGAGGCCAAGGCAGGTGGATCACGAGGTCAGGAGATTGAGACTATCCTGGGCAAATTGGTGAAACCCCATCTCTACTTAAGAAAAAAACATACAAAAAATAGCTAGATGTGGCGGCATGCGCCTGTAGTCCCAGCTACTTGGGAGGCTGAGGGAGGAGGCAGGAGAATCGTTTGAACCCGGGAGGCAAAGGTTGCAGTGAGCTGAGATGGTGCCACCACACTCTAGCCTGGCCACAGAGTGAGACTATGTCTCAAAAAAAAAAAAAAAAAAAAAAAAAAAGGAA
>NC_045450.1:65087375-65117182 GCF_002776525.5 Piliocolobus tephrosceles | reverse complement strand
CCAGCACTTTGGGAGGCCGAGATGGGCGGATCACGAGGTCAGGAGATTGAGACTATCCTGGCTAACACGGTGAAACCCCGTCTCTACTAAAAAAATACAAAAAACTAGCCGGGCGAGGTGGCGGGCGCCTGTAGTCCCAGCTACACGGGAGGCTGAGGCAGGAGAATGGCGTCAACCCGGGAGGCGGAGCTTGCAGTGAGCTGAGATCCGGCCACTGCACTCCAGCCTGGGCGACAGAGCGAGACTCCGTCTAAAAAAAAAAAAAAAAAGAAAAATGCAGCCAGGTGAAAGGAAAGGCTGTATATAGGGAGGGAATGAAGAGTGTGATGATGCTGGAGAAAGGAGGCATGAGAAGGTATGGTGGCAAGAGAAAGACTAGAGTAGATAGTGATGATGCTCTGACCTATGATTTTTGGGTGTGTCATTAGGATGACATAGCATAGGCATGGAGGGTGGATGTCATCTCCCATTAAGCAGGCCAAGATTGACTTTCCCTAAAGAGCAATTGGTTGCCTTTTGGACAATAATCAGGCCATCTTTTGCTTTGATTTCTTTGATATTTCTCACCCTGGCTCCAATGTCGCTCTGCACCAATTCTTAACAAATTGAAAGATTTTCTTTTTCTTAGAGGTGGTTGGCCTTTACTCCAGCCTGGCCGATCACCTGTGATGATGAACCAACCTACTAATAAAAGTAATGGGGGTGTGAATAAATAACTGTGAAACCTTGGGATATCCCTTATGACATGATATAGACTTTTCAAATAGATCTGGTTTGTCTAGGTGAAGAGTCATTTTAATTGGAGGCACAGGTAAAAAAGATTGGAATCAATATGTTTTGGTTGATTTGTTGGTTGGCTTATTTTAAATTGATACATTACAATCAAAATATTGTTTTATTCCAGGCAGAGCTAAGGAAGAAAAAGATTTGGCCCTATGTAAACCTTCTTAGAAATAAGTATGTTCTGGGGGTTTGTTTATCACCTAGGGTCACAATTGCTGTTAAGATAACTTCTGTACCTATCTCTGCCTTGTGAAATGCTCAGTCCTAGCGTAGCTTCCAGGTAGCTTCCTGTGGTGCTCAATATAGGATTATTGAATAGACAATAAATTACCAAGGAATTGCATCTGGAGAGACTATGTAGATGACTAATTTATAGCAACATCATAATCTCTGGACATTGAAACCAGAATGCCTTTGAAAATTTGTCCCAGCAATTTGTTCAGTAAATACAATCAAATGAAAGCTGGTTTATTTTAAAAATGTTTATTCATTTAAAAAATTAAAAGCTATACATGTATGTGTGTAATATACGTATCCATAATATTCTAATTCTAAATAGGCAGATAACTCCTATTGATGTATCTGAAAGGAATTTATGTTCTTATTTGAAAAATTTGAGCAATTCAGAAAGACACAAGATAAAACTAAAAGACTTCTCCAAATCCCAGTTCCTCTGCAGCAAATTAACCATTCTACTGTGTAACCTTTTGAAAAAAAAGTTCTATGTAATATATATACACACTATATGCATGTGTACATGTACATACACATATACATACAGTTAGTGTGTACAGAGTATATATATGTTAGTGTATATAGTTAATATATGTATTATATACATATATGTATATACATAAACAACTAATTCTTTAACTTGCTCTGATCATTAATATATCTTCAATATCTTCCCATATCAACATATATGGTCCTACTTCATTTTTTTCAAAAAATCATTATTTTTCAATGGAAGTACAATTTTTATATACAATGAAACACAATCACTTTAAGTGTACTTTTTGATGATGTTTGACAAATACATGTACTTATGTATTTAGTAACATCAAATATAGTATACTTCTATCAGCCTAAAATATTCCCTAATGCCCGAGCTATATTCCTTAATCTGTCTAGAAGTCTCCATTTTCTGATATTAATATGGCCACTCCAGTTTTCTTAAGATTAGTGTTTGCATGGCATTTCTTTTACTATCCTTTAATTTTTGACTCACTTGTGTCTTTACATTTAAAGTGTTTAATATAGATAGTTTATACTTGGAACTTGCTTTTTATAAAATATATATTTTTTCATTTAACGGAGTCTATAGACCATTTACATTTAGTGGAATTATTCATATGTGTTTGAGTTTACCCATTTGAACCTTATTTGTTTTCTGTTTAAACAATGTATTCTTTTTTCTCTTTATACTTAAAACTTTAGTAATTTTTAGTTTTCTATTTTATTTCCACTATTGAGTGATTAGCTATAGCTCTGTTTCATTTTCTTGGTGATTTCTCTAGGATTCATAATGACTCTCTCTTCAAATAATATTTTAATACTTCATGAATAATGTTTATCATTCACTTCCATTTCCCTTACTATGTCTTTTGTGCTTTTATCATACATTTTGTTTCTCTACCTGTTATAAATTTCACAAAACATTGTTATTGTTTTTGTTTAAACAGGCAATGGTTTTAAAAGAAATTAGTAAAGAAAGTTTTTTTCTTATTTACTAACATATTAATTATTTGTGGTTCTCTTCATTCCTTTATGTAGGTCCACATCTCCAGCCACTACCATTCTCTTCAGCATGAGGAGCTTCATTTAATATTTCTTGAATTATAGATCTGCTGCTGATTTCCATTTTTTTCTGAAAATGTGTATTTCACGTTTAATACTATTTCTGTTGTATATATAATTCTAGGCTGGATTAAAAAAGCACTTTAAAATGTTCTGTTGTATTCTGACTTGCATTGCAATTGCTCTTATGTTTGTTTCATATATAATGTGTCTTTTACTTTCTGCTTTTAAGATTTTTCTCTGTTATCACCTGTTTTCAGCAAGTAGATTACACATGCGTACACACACACACACACACACACACACACACACACACACATATATATATTTAGTGTTTTTTGTTTATTCTGTCTTGGATTCATTGAGGTTCTTAGATCCATGGATTTACAGTTTTAATTAAATGTTCAGCTGTTATTTAAAAAAATAGATATTTTACCTTTCTCTTTCTGGGATTCCAATTATATGTGTGATAGAAACTTCATATTCTTTATAGAGTCAGTGAAATTCGGATTTTTTTTTTCAATTTTTTTTTTTCTCTGTGCATCATTTGGATGGTTTCCATTTTTATTTCCTCTGGCTCATTGATATTTTCTTTCCTCTATTCTATTTAGCCCATCCCATGACTTTTTCATTTTGGATAATTTACTATTTAGTTTTAATATATATGTGTGCATATTTATATATTATATATAATTATATTTATATTATGTCTATAAATATACATATATATAATTGTCTCTTTACTTACAGGTTTTTCTTTTAATTTTAGAGATTGTTTATAAAATCACCCTTAAGGTCTTTGCTGATAGCATCATCTCTGTCTCTCCTGAGTGTGGTTCTATTTTCTGATTTTTCTCCTATTTATGAGTCACAATATACTGCTTCTCCACGAGTCTACTAATTTTTATTAGATTATTGGCATTGTGATGATATGTGGTTCAGTGTTTAGATTTTGTTGCTTCTCTTTGAGACCTATCCTTTCAGGCCATCTGAAGACTTTTCTGACCTCACTCTACCCACATTCAAAATTGAACTGTCCTTTGTTTTAATTTTTCAGGGCTCTTAGAGCTGACGACGATAAATAGGTGATCCTCTATCTACTAGTTTATTTAATGTCTGTATCCTCTGTTAGTTTGGAAACTCCAGCTATGTGGGATATGTGGGATATTGTTTATCACTGTAGCACCGCTGCTAAATACAGGACTTAATACATAGGGAGCAGCCAGGAACCATTTGTTGTTTGAGTAAGGGAATAAAAAGATACACTCAGCTGTTCTTTAGTCTTATATTAAGACCTCACTTGATCTTACCAGACTTGGGGTCAAATGCCAGCCTATTAGCTTGGGGATTTGTTTTAATAGTGATTTTACTTCCCAGGATATGTCAAATAAAAATATGTTTCAATACTCACTGTGGATCCTGTTGCTGTTGCTCTGAATTTAGAAATGAAAATATGTCTAATAGAAGGTAAGTTATTGATAGGGGTTTGCTCTGTGTTTAGTAGAAACTGGTGAAATTTTTCTTCTTTAAGTGCCCCATATAAGTATCTCAAAAAATTAATCATGATATGGTGTGCTCTCAAGTGCCCCAAGTTTGGAATCAGCATCTATCTCGATTTATGTTCTGGCTCAGTCACACAGATGCACATCTTTGTAAGTTAGTTGACCTTTTTGAGCCTGTTGTTCCCTTATTTGTAAAATGGGGCTAACATTATCTCTTACTTCATGGGGTTGCAATGAAAATGGGTTAGTAGAATCTGTAGAGTACTTAAAAGCTCTCTGAGTGCAAAGTGGGTGCTCATTTAGTGGCAATTACTACTATGATGGCTAATCTCAAATGCATCTATCCATATAGAGAACCACATGGTGATTCAATATTAGTGATGATGATATTAAAATGGTTTAGAATGCAGAAATGACACATAGATTTCTTATTCTGTTCTGATTCGTGTTGAGTGATACCAGCTGCCTATAGATTTGTGTTCAGAGGAACGCTGAGGCTGCTTGCAGGCTCACAGAAAAGGGTGTCACGATGGCTTAGCAATGACTGCCCTGTTTATAGTGATAGGACGATCACACTGCATACCCTGGTGATCTCTGAGTCTTCTTACTGAAACTGCTGTGGCTGTCCAATGTGGAATAAAAGATGAGGCAGCCAGAAACGTAATGGAAAAATAATAGGAAGTTGGGTTTGGGCAGGTCTCCTTTGGGAGATGGTGTGACCCAGTCCATGCTGACTGTGTCTCCCCCATGAAGGCTTACCAGGGTGGCTAAACTCCACAACTGGGGGGAGGGTCACATCCAATCAGTGTGTTTAATGATCCCCTGTCTTTGCCCTCTGTTTGCCTCTAATGTGGACTCTGAATTTGTTTGCTCAAAGTTTCAAGGCTCATTAGGCAGGCCAAGTGTGGCTTTCCCTAAAGAGCAATTGGTTGCTTTTTGGACAATGGTCAGGGAACCTTTTCCTTTGATTTCTTTGATACTCTTCACCCTGGCTCCAAGCATCACTCTTCACTGATTCTTAACTAATTGGAGGATTTTCTCTCTCTCAGAGTTGGTTGACCTTTAAGCCAGCCTTATTGATGACCTGCAATTATTAACCAACATACTAACAAAATAGCAATGGGGAATGTGAACAAATAACTTGAGTCCTTCTGTGGAAAGGACCCAAAAATGGAATGATTTCCATAGGCTTTTCCCAATGAGAAAAAGTGAAAGAATGCATCCAGAAATGCTTGGAAAATTAAGGTTATCATGGAAACGCTTACTATTTTGTTGTTTTTCTTACAGGGATGTAAAAAAACCCTTTCCTCTGGATAGTTTTAACCATGACAAGGTTCTTAACTTCCAGGTCCTGGCTTAAACATTTTCTCTTCAGGGATGCCTTTCCCGACCACCCTATCAAAAGTAGCCCTCTCTACCTGCCCATTCTCTCTCATTCTACCTGTGTTTTACTCCTATAGCAGCTAGCAGTTGCTGAAGTAATTATTTTATAGATGTGTGTAGTATTTCATTGCCTATTTCATTGCTTCCACTTTAAGATCCATGAAGTGGGCCATGCCTGTCTGATTCACCATTCTATCCCCAGTGTCTAACGTATGAATGGCACGTAAGAGGTGCTCAATAAACATTTGTTGGATAAGGGAATAAAAAGATATACTCATCTGTTCTCCAGTCTTATATTAAGACTTCACTTGATCTTAGCAGACTTGGGGTCAAATGCCAGCTTGTTAGCTTGGGGATTTTTTATAGTGATTTTTACTTCCCAAGATGTGTCAAATAAGAATGTTTCAATACTCATCATGGATGTTGTTTCTGTTGCTCTAAGTTTAGAAATGAAAACATACCTATATCAAATGACTATTTGATGTAAAACGTGATACAGCAACAGCATTAGTGTGAGACTGAAATCAGTGTAATTATGAGTTTGTGTCCTGATTTCATCTCTCACTAGTTGTAGGATATTAGGAAAGTTTCCTAAGCACTAATGAATTAAAAAGAGGAAAACAGAAGAGGAAGAGATGAATGTAAATCATTGTGTACTGTGACTGTAACAAGATAAGTCCTTTACAAATATTAGCTATTATTATAATGATTGGATATTAATTCATTTCCTTACTCACTCATTTAACATAATTTACTGAGTGTCTCCCCGATACTGCCAGGGAGATTTTCTTTAGGAGGAAACTGAACAGCCCACAAATGGCATAGATTCTCTTGTTTTCTTGCAGACTATTTTCACTCCACTCTTCTCACTCCTATTCTGGATGCAATACCAGCAGCTTTAGACTTTCTTCCCAATGGATACTGGTCTCTTAATTCCTTCTTCTCCAAGAGCGAGTTACTGGATTCAAAAGAAAAATGAATGGCCATAGAAGATAAATTGCAGTCAGTACTGAGAAAATATGACCTTGTTAGCCATGAGACTATAGGTTGAAAGTTCAGGTGTGGATGTGAGTGAAGGAGAGCCCCATGACTGGGAAGATGCTAAGCTAAGATTGAGAGCCGGGTCAGAGGCTCATTGAATGAGTGCTTACTGTTTGCCAGGTACTGTGCGCTTCAACTCTCTTACTTTTTAAATTAATACTTGAAAGTTTCCATCCTCGGATAACGTCTACAACCTTCTTCTGTAATTTAGTAGATGCCATTCTGCACGTTCAACTCTACTTTCCTGCTTGTCTGGGATCATATCCCCCATATACCAGATGTAGACAACTTGCACCTTCTTTGAATTCCCTCAGCATCTTATTTCTACCTCTTGTGGTAATTGGTAATTTATGGGACTTAAACGCTCAACTCACTGTTGAAATTAGAGAGATGGAGAGAGAGGTACTGGCAGCTGTGTCAAATCCAGAGAGAGGGAGGCACCAGAATGATGTATCTGTAATTTCAGCAATTTCATTTTCCAACCTAATTTTATGAATTTACCTGAAGTTTGTATGAATGTCTTATGCTAACCAAATTTACAAGAGATTATCGACAGATGAGGGTCAGTTTATAATTTATTGTGGAAGTATCCTGGCCATGAGGGTAGGAATGCTTGCTTTCAGTGTTCAGAGCCATCCCTCGGGCTTTGCATTCCCTGAAACTTGCTACTATGTCCAGATGCCCTTTTCAACAAATGGAACTGTAGCTAACTCAGCCCTCCATCCTATAACTGGGACTCATTCTTGACATGTTCCTCTTCTTCATCTCATAGGTCCAAACAAACCCCAAGCCCCACAGATTCAGCCTCCTAGGTATCCCTTGGGCTGATTACCTTCCCTTTATCCTCACCAGCACTCCTTGAATCCCATCACCTCCATGCCTGCATCACCTTCTACATCTCATCATTCTTCACTCTCACTGGCTCTCCACACAATACTGGAGTGATTGCCCCAGAACTCAGCTTGAGGATTAAGTCTAGTCATGAACTTCTGTTCAGTCTTTGACATGAACTGTTGCTCCCTATGCCTGAAAGGTGAATGTCCCCTGCAGATGAGTCAAGCATTCCACTTGTGTTCTCATCTTGCCTTTCTAGGTGATCTGGATTCTTCTAGTTTGGGGTCTGTTTCCCTCCTACAGATGCCCTTCTCTCTTTTCTCCTTGTCCACCACAGGTATGAGCAGTTCATACAGGACTCCAGCAATAATATGCTTTTCCTGAATATTCTCTTAAGAGGCAGCTTTCTATCTGGTCTGTCTCTCTGATACAGCGGAAAGAAAGCGTGCAAGATGGCTTATTATTAATGCCCTTTGGACTGACTCTTAGTAGAGAAAGACAAAAGGAGGCTCTTTCTTGGGCCCTGGTTTTAGACAAGCTGGAGAATATCCTTCAGCAGAAACATGGGATGAAACATATGTGTCCTCTGGCAAGAATGCTAGGTGAAGACACAATGAGAGGGTTCTTCTCCAGGGGCCTAGCACAGGACTGTCAGAGAATGTACCCGAGGGGGTTGATCTTCTCCCCTTGAATAAAGGAAAAAAATCCTCAAAATGCATCTCTAATTACAAATTTCTGGAAGATCACGGATGCTCTTCTAGGAAACTAACAAATTCTGCGACAAATCTATGATCGCCTCACCACCTGGACAAACTCATCAAACTCATTCCAGACTCGACCTTCTTCTCCCCAATCCTATAAGGCTGTTATTATTTTCCCTTTTTTAAAAAATGATGAATCTGAGATAAGGAAGATTAAAAAAAAATGTTCAAAATGATTTCCATTATCACTAGAGCCAAGATTTGAAGCGAAGTCTGCGTGGCTATAACACATGGTTTCTTTCTATTCTCTGACCCTGATTCCAAAATATAAAATGAAAACATTTAATTAATCACTTAAAACAACATGTGAGCATGACCTTTAAGTAACTTTCCTAGTTTCTTCACACTGGGATGTTTACAAAGAACATTGTCAACTTTTCAGGAGGAATTCAGGCATGGTGTGGGAGACATTGAGTCCATTCATACACCAACACAGTGTGCCAGGATCTGTTTCCAGTGGGGAGGGAGTGAGCAAGGGAGAAGAATTTAGAGGAGAGGCAGCCACTGAAAGAACGCTGAAAAGCGGTCTGATTTTTTTTTAAGTTATAGAACAAGACATGCTCATTGTTCGCATTTTAAATAAAACAAAGGGATAAAAACAGACACCATTTAATGTCATGTTAAAATGTATAGCGCATCTATTATTTGTCTACCCAGCCTCTCATCCTCACTTCCCCCCAACCCCTTAGGAAACTGAGTCTTTATTTTTCCTGGTAACTTCTTTCCTTGCTCTAACTTTATGATTTCCATAGAAACTTCCATTTTGTTCCATGCCCTAATATTGCTACCTCGGCTCCATCCTACCACTCTCAGGCCACAGATGATAGATCCAGGAGGAGCACCTCACCCAAAATAGGTTAATCACAGCCTTCCCCTTGGATTTTTAAATTTGAGACCCAAAAGAGCAGCTGTCTTTCTTCAGTAGTAGAAAGTATGAGATAAACAAAAGTATTTGAAATACTTCGTACTTAGAGTTTTTTAAGGTGGTGAAAGTCAATTTCTAGTGATCAGGAATAAATACACCTGCCTAGGTTTCATCCCCAGCTGTAGGAGTTGTGCAAGTCATTTCACTTCTCTGTGCCTCAGTTTCTTCATCCGTAAGATGGTATTGTTTAGAGGCACTTTTTTTAGTGACAGTACCAAATGTTGGAAGGACCACGCGTACACTCCTAATAAATCTGTATTTTGGCAATTTGACAGCATCTAATAATATTAAAGACACACAACCCTTGCCGAAGTAACTCTACTTCTCTAAGGTAAGTGCTGCAGTGAAATCAGAGGATTCAATTAGTTCATAAATGCAAAGTGCTTAGATTCTTGATGTGCACACCATGAGGACTATGACAATGCTCATCGCTGCTGGTAGTATCAGTAGCAGCAATAGCAGTTGAAGTTGTGGGATTAGGGTCGTCTTATTTTACACAGAAAGGCACGGACACTGGCATTAGTGAGAGAGTCCAAGTGGCAGTCCAGTTTCTTGGTTCAAATTCACTTCTTTTTTTTTTTTTTTTTTTTGAGACAGAGTCGCGCTCTGTTGCCTGGGCTGGAGTGCAGTGGCTGGGTGTCAGCTCACTGCAAGCTCCACCTCCCAGGTTCACGCCATTCTCCTGCCTCAGCCTCCCGTGTAGCTGGGACTACAGGCGCCCACCACCTCGCCTGGCTAGTTTTTTGTATTTTTTAGTAGAGACGGGGTTTCACCATGTTAGCCAGGATAGTCTCGATCTCCTGACCTCGTGATCCGCCCGTCTCGGCCTCCCAAAGTGCTGGGATTACAGGCTTGAGCCACTGCGCCTGGCCTCAAATTCACTTCTTTTTTTTTTTTTTTTTATTATACTTTAAGTTCTAGGGTACATGTCCATAACGTGCAGGTTTGTTACATATGTATACATGTGCCATGTTGGTGTGCTGCACCCATCAACTCGTCAGCACCCATCAATTCATCATTTATATCAGGTATAACTCCCCAATGCAATCCCTCCCCCCTCCCCCCTCCCCATGATAGGCCCCAGTGTGTGATGTTCCCCTTCCCGAGTCCAAGTGAGCTCATTGTTCAGTTCCCACCTATGAGTGAGAACATGCGGTGTTTGGTTTTCTGTTCTTGTGATAGTTTGCTAACAATGATGGTTTCCAGCTGCATCCATGTCCCTACAAAGGATGCAAACTCATCCTTTTTTATGGCTGCATAGTATTCCATGGTGTATATGTGCCGCATTTTCTTAATCCAGTCTGTCACTGATGGACATTTGGGTTGATTCCAAGACTTTGCTATTGTGAATAGTGCCGCAATAAACATACATGTGCATGTGTCTTTGTAGTAGCATAATTTATAATCCTTTGGGTATATACCCAGTAGTGGGATGGCTGGGTCATATGGTACATCTAGTTCTAGATCCTTGAGGAATCGCCATACTGTTTTCCATAATGGTTGAACTAGTTTACAATCCCACCAACAGTGTAAAAGTGTTCCTATTTCTCCACATCCTCTCCAACACCTGTTGTTTCCTGATTTTTTAATGATTGCCATTCTAACTGGTGTGAGATGGTATCTCATTGTGGTTTTGATTTGCATTTCTCTGATGGCGAGTGATGATGAGCATTTTTTCATGTGTCTGTTGGCTGTATGAATGTCTTCTTTTGAGAAATGTCTGTTCATATCCTTTCCCCACTTTTTGATGGGGTTGTTTGTTTTTTTCTTGTATATTTCAGGACATAGGCATGGGCAAGGACTTCATGTCTAAAACACCAAAAGCAACGGCAGCAAAAGCCAAAATTGACAAATGGGATCTAATTAAACTAAAGAGCTTCTGCACAGCAAAAGAAACTACCATCAGAGTGAACAGGCAACCTACAGAATGGGAGAAAATTTTTGCAATCTACTCATCTGACAAAGGGCTAATTTCCAGAATCTACAAAGAACTCAAACAAATATTCAAATTCACTTCTAAGATCTACTCTGAATCTGTCCTATTCAGGCTTTGGTCTTTCAATATTTCTTTGGGTTCTGTGAGTCAGTGCATTCCTTTTTTCTCTAATCTGGCTGAGTTGAGTTTCTTAAACTTGCCACTAATAGTCCAATAGTGGAATTTATTAAGCACTTAGCATATTTAATACAAATGAGTTCACCATAAAAATAATATAACAAATACTTCTGATGGTTAATTAGAAATAACAATGTTTAACATTTTGACATTTTGCTTTGGATTTTCATTTTTATAAATATTAAGACATAAAATATGATAGATATCATTGAAGCCTCCTTCATACTCCTCACTGGCCCCACTTATTTTCCTTCCCACCTCCTCAGAGACAATGAATGTCTTGGTGAGTATCCTTCACTTCCATAATTGTACACATTGACTTCATAGGCATGTATGAATAGATAACATATTGTATAAAATACATTAGTGGTATATTATGTAGCTATCCTGCAACTTGCTCTTATAAATCAACATACATGTAAATTAAGTTCTTTCATTTTATGTGTTGAATTTTTCATTATTTGAATACGGCATATTTTATCTTTTCCTCTCCTGATGAACATGTATGTGTTTTATTTATGTATCTATTTATTTTGATCTCACAAAGCTGTAATACATTTGTGAATTTCTTCTTGTATATGTGTGTGAGCATTTCACTATAGCACATACCTTAAAGAAGTAGAGTTACTGATTGGCAAGTCTTGTGCATCTTTAATATTATTAGATGCTGTCAAATTGCCAAAATGCACATCCATCAGTAGTGTATGTAGGTCCCTCCAACATTTGTCATTGTCACTTTTAAAAAAGTGCCTAGGCCAGGCACGGTGGCTCATGCCTATAATCCCAGCTCTTTGAGAGGCTGAGGTGGGCGGGGGTCAGGAGTTCGAGATCAGCCTGGCCAACATGGCGAAAACCCATCTCCACTAAAAATACAAAAATTTTCCAGACCTGGTGGTGTGTGCCTGTACTGCCAGCTACTTGGGAGGCTAAGGCAGGAGAATCACTTGAACCCAGAAGGCAGAGGTTGCAGTTGGCTGAGACCGCACCACTGCACTCCATCCTGGGCAAAAGAGCGAGACTCCATCTCAAAAAAAAAAAAAAGAAAGAAAAAGAAAAGAAAAGAAAAAAAAGGGCCAGGCTGAGTTTGGTGGCTTAAGACTGTAATCCTAACGCTTTGGGAGGCTGAGATGGGAGGATCACTTGAAGCCAGAGTTCAAGACTGGCCTGGACAACATAGTGAGACCCCCATCTCTGAAAAAACCCATAAATTATCTGGGCATGATGGCAGAGACCTTTAGTGTCAGCCATTTTGGAAGGCTGAAGTGGGAGGATTGCTTGAGCCCAGGAGTTCAAGGCTGCAGTGAGCTAGCATTGTACCAATGCACTCCAGCCTGGGCCACGAAGTAAGATTCTGTCTCAAAACAAACAAAACAGAACAAAACAAAACACCTTTGGGATGTGAAATGGTATTTTACAGTTGTTTCAATGACATCTCCTTGGTAAATAAAAAAGTTAAGGAACATTTTATGTTTCTTAATCATTCGTATGTTCTTTTCTATGAATTAAATGCATGTAGCTTTTGCTAATTTTTCTATTGCATTATTTGTCTCTTCCTTATTGAATATTAAACATCTTTTATATATTCTGATACTAATCAGTTAAACTGATAACTAATCAGTTAGAAGGTTTCTGTAACTCTGTGGCTTGTCTTTCAAATTTTATCATGCCTAGTTATATAGAAACTAGAAACTTGATTGTAGTCAAAATTCACAATTTCTTTATGATTTGGTGCATTTTAAAAAATCTTGATGTTTAATGTTTGTGGGTACTAATAGGTGCTTATATTTATAGGGTACAGGAGATATTTTGATATAGGCATAAAATGCATAACACATATCACATCAGGGTAAATGGGGTATCTGTTCCCTCAAGCATTTATCTTTTGTGTCACAAACAATTCCATGGTACTCTTTCGATTATTTTAAAATGTACAATTAGCTGGGCATGGTGGCTTACGCCTGTAATCCCAGCACTTTGGGAGACTGCGGCAGGGGTCGGATCACTTGAGGCTAGGAGATTGAGACCAGCCTGGCCAACATGGCGAAACCCTGTTTCTACTAAAAGTACAAAAAAATAACTGAGTGTGGTGGCACACGCCTGTAATCCTAGCTACTCGGTAAACTGAGACACGAGAATAGTTTGAACCTGGGAGGTGGAGGTTGCAGTGAGCCGAGATCACACCACTGCACTCCAGCTTGGGCAACAGAGTGAGACTCTGTCTCAAAAAATATAATAAAATAAATTGTACAATTAAATTATTATTGACATTCGTCACCCTGCTGTACTTCTCCATAGTAGTTGTAGTAATTTACATCCCCACCAACAGTATACAAGGGTTCTCTTTTCTTTATAATCTCACCAGCATTTATCATTGCCTGTCTTTTGGATAAAAGCCTCTTTTACATGGGGTGAAATGATATCTCGTTATAGTTCTGATTTGCATTTCTCTGATAATCAGTGATGCTGAGCACCTTTTCATATACCTGTTTTCCATTTGTTTATCTTCTTTTGAGGAATGTCTATTCAGATCTTTTGCCCATTTTACAATCAGATTATTGGATTTATTTTCCTATACAGTTGTTTGAGCTCCTTACATATTCTGGTTATTCATCTCTTGTCAGATGGGAAGTTTGCAAATACTTTCTCCCATTATGTGGGTTGTCTCTTCACTTTGTTGGTCGTATCCTTTGTTGTGCAAAAGCTTTTTAACTTGACGTGATCTCATTTGTTCATTTTTGCTTTGTTGCTTGTGCTCGTGGGATATTACTCAAGAAAATCTTTGCCCAGTACAATGTCCTAGAGAGTTTCCCCAACGTTTTCTTATAGTCGTTTCTTAGTATGAGGTCTTGCATTTAAGTCTTTAGTCCATTTTGATTTAATTTTTCTATATGGTGAGAAATAGGGGTCTAGTTTTATTCTTTTGTATATAAATATTCAGCTTCCCCAGCACCATTTACTGAAGAGACTGTCCTTCCCCCAATATACGTTTTTTGGCACTTTTGTTGAAAATGAGTTCACTTTACGTATATGGATCTGTTTCTGCATGCTCTATTCTGTTCCATTGGTCTGTGTTTTTATGCCAGTATCCTGCTGTTTTGATTACTACAGCTCTGGTATAATTTGAAGTCAGATAATGTGATTCCTCCAGTGATGTTTTTTTTTTTTTTTTTTGTTTAGGATAGCTTTGGCTATTCTGGGTCTTTTGTAGTTCCATATATATTTTAGGATTATTTTTCCTATTTCTGTGAAGAATATTATTAGTATTTTGAGAGAGATTGTGTTGAATATGTAGATTGCTTTGGCTAGTATGGATATCTTAATAATGTTGACTTTTCCAAACCATGAACGTGGAATATCTTTCTATTTTTATTTTTGATGTCCTCTTCAAATTCTTGCATCAATGTTTTATCATTTTCATTGTAGAGATCTTTCTCTTCTTTGGTTAATTCCTAGGTATTTAATTTTATTTGTGGCTATTGTAAATAGGATTACTTTCTTGACTGCTTTTTCAGATTGTTCACTATTGGCTTATAGAAATGTTACTGCTTTTTGTATGCTGATTTTATACCCTGCAACTTTGCTGAATTTGTTGGTCAGTTCTAATAGATTTTTGTTGGAGTCTTTAGGTTTTCTCAAATATTAGATCATATCATCTGCAAACAAGGATAATTTGACTTCTTCCTTTACAGTTTGGATGCCCTTCATTTCTTTCTTTTGCTTGATTGCTTTAGCTAGGATTTCCAGTGCTATGTTGACTGATGGTGGTGAAAGTCGGCATCCTTTTTGCATTCCAGATCTCAGAGGAAAGGCTCTCAGTTTTTCTCCATTCCTTATGATACTACTGTGGGTCTGTCGTATGTGGCTTTTGTTAGGGTATATTCCTTCTGTACTGTTTTTTGATGGTTTTTATTATGAAGGGATGTTGAATTTTATCAAATGTTTTCCAGCATCAATCAAAATGATCATATGGTTTTTGTCCTTCATTCTGTTGACGTGATGTATCACATAGATTGATTTGTGTATGTTGACCCATCCTTGGGTCCCAGGGATAAATCCGACTTGATTGTGATGACCTATCTTTTTTAATGTGTTGAATTCGGTTTGCTAGTATTCTGTTGCAGATTTTTGCATCAATATTCATCAGTGATATTGACCTGTAGTTTTTTCTTTTTTGTTTTTCTTTCTTTCTTTTATTTTTTTGATGTGTCTTTGGTTTTGCTATCAGGGTAATACTGGCCTCATATAATAAGTTTAGAAGTATTCCCTCCTCCTCTATTTTTCAGAACAGTTTGAGTATGATTGATACTGTTTCTTCTTTAAATGTTTGGAAGAATTCAGCAGTGAAGTCATAGCGTTCTGGGCTTTTCTATGCTGGGAGGCTTTTTCTTCTAAATTTGGTCTCATTACTTGTTGTTACTCTGCTCAGGTTTGGCATTTCTTCATGTTTTAATCTTGGTAGGTTTTATATGTCTAGGAATTTATTCATTTCTTCTAGATTTTCTAACTTATTGGCATATAGGTGTGCATAGTAGCTATGAATGATCCTCAGAATTTCTGAGGTATGGGTTGTAATGTCTCCTTTTTCATCTCTGATTTTGTTTATTTGGGCCTTATTTTTTCCTTTGTTAGTCTGGTTAAAGGTTTGTCCATTTAACTTTTCAAAAAACCAACTTTTTGTTTTGTTGATCTTATATTTTGTTTGTGTCAATTTCATTTATTTCTGCTCTGATGTTTATTAATTATTTTCTTGTAATAATTTTGTGTTTGGTTTACTCTTGCTTTTCTAGTTCTTTGGCATGCATTGTTAGGTCCTTTATTTACAGTTTTTCTTATTTTTTGATATAGGTGCTTATAGATATAAACTTCTCTCTTAGTGCAGCTTTTGATGTATCCCATAAGTTTGGTATATTGTGTTTCCATTATCATTTGTTTCAAGAAATTTTTTCTATTTCCTTCTTAATGTCTTCATTGACCCACTGCTCATTCAGGCGCATATTGTTCAATTTCCATATGTTTGTCTAGTTTCCAAAATTCCTCTTGTTGTTGATTTCTAGTTTTATTCCATTGTGGTTAGAAAAGATGCTTGATGTTATTTCAATCTTTTTGGATGTTTTAAGACTTGTATTGTGACATAACATATGGTCTATCCATGAGAATGATCCATGTGCTGAATAGAAGAATGTGTATTCTGAAGCTGTTGGATTTAATGTACTGTGAATATCTAGTCGGTCCATTTGGTCTATAGTGATGACTAAGTCCTATTTTTTTGTGTCTGGAAGATCTGTCCAATAGGTGCTGAAAGCTTCAGCTATTATATCATTTCTCTCTTTACCTGTTATCATATTTGCTTAATATATCTGAGTGCTCTGGTGTTGAGTGCATATATGTTAACTACGGCCAGGCTACTGCTGACATTTACTTAAGGCCCCAAAGCTCTTCTGTTAGGTTATGGTGAATGCTACCAGGCCTAGGAGTCACCCTTCAGGGCAGTGGGCTCCTTTCTGGCCAATGGCAGGTTCAGAAATGCTGTCCGAAAACGAGGTCCTGGAACTGGGGACTCCAAGGGCCTGCTTGGTGCTCTACCCGACCGTGGCTGAGTTCATACCTGATTTTTGGTTCTTATGAAGGTGCTGTGTGTGTGTGTGTATGTAAATATGAGTAACTGTTAAATTTGGTGTTCCTGTGTGTGTGTGGCAGGGTGTGACTGGTGGAGGCTTCTGTTCGGCTATCTTGCTCTACCTGACTTCCCAATCTGATTGGTGCTTTTTTGAGAAATAATTCCATATTACTGAGTCATAGATATATTCTCCTATATTTCTTTCTTGTAAAAGTTTTGATTTTGATTTTTATGTTTTATATATTTATTTAATCTAGAATTAATTTTTCTGTGGATTAAAGTTAGAATCTAATTTTACTTCCTATATGAAAATCATTTGTGGTAGCACATTTAATAAATAGTTCATAGTTTCCTCATACATTGGTAATGCCAGTCCTTTTTAAATCAAGTGTTCATGTGACTCTGTTTCTTGGTTCTTCATTCCATGTCATTCTATCTCACCCTACCCAACCCTAGCTGATTTCAAGCCATTCCACTCCACTTCCGTTCTATTCCACTCCACTTCTTCCATTCATTCTACTTCCATTCCACTCTATTCCATTCCATTCCATTCCACTTCCATTCTATTCCATTCCACTCATTCCATTTCACTCCATTCAATTCCATTCCACTTCCATTCCATTCCATTCCACTTCCATTCCATTCCATTCCATTCTATTCCACTTCCATTCCATTCCATTCCATTCCATTCCACTCCATTCCATGCCATACCATTTCATTCCACTCCCATTCATTCTACTCCCGTTCCATTCCATTCCATGCCATGCCATTCCATTCCGCTTCCATTCATTCTACCTCCATTCCATTCCTCTTTGGCTACCTATTCCTGGGTCATTCTTACTTGCTATTGTTGAAGTATTAAATCTTATGGGAGTGTAGTTTTGGTGGTTTTTAAATGTATCTGTAGATTTTTTAACAGTTTTTTCATCGAAATATCTAATTCCCTATCCCTTGATTCTGGGAAGGCTTTAGAGATGATTTCTTTCTTTTTCTTTTTCTTTTCTTTTTTTTTTTTTTTTTAGATGGAGTCTTGCCCTTGTCACCCAGGCTGGAGTGCAATGGCATGATCTCGGCTCAGCACAACCTCCACCTCCAGGGTTCAGGCGATTCTCTTGCCTCAACCTCCGGAGTAGCTGGGATTACAGGCACCTGCCACCACGCCTGGCTAATTTTTGTATTTTTAGTAGAGATGGGGGTTTCACCATGTTGTCCAAGCTGGTCTTGAACTCCCAACCTCAGGTGATCCACCCACCTCGGCCTCCCAAAGTGCTAGGATTACAGGCATGAGCCACTGTACCCGGCCTAAAGACTCTTTCTAACTAATAGAATGTAGTGAAGGTGATGTTGTGTGACTTTCAAGGCTACCTCATAAAATGTGATATAGCTTCTGCATGGCTGTCTGTGGCTACTTTTGGAAACCAGCCACCATACTGTGAGGAAGCCAGCAGCCAGGTGGAGGGTCGGGTTGGCGGGGGGTGGGCATGTGTAGATGTTGCAGCCAACATCTCCTCTGCAGTCCCAGCCAATAGTTAATATCAACCACTGTGCAGATTAGTAAATGATCCGTTAGAAGATTCCAGCCCTGAGCAGCATTTCTAGTTTCTCCTGCTTCTTGGAGTAGAGAAGAGATTCCCACAGAGAACCATCCAAATTGTTGATTTATGAACAAAATAAATCATTGTTGTTCTAAGCAACTTAGATTTGAGGTGATTTGTTACATAGCAATATGTATTGAAACAGTTTTCTCTTCTTATTCTTTTTCATAATTGTCTTCCCTATTTTTTTTTTTTTTTTTTTTTTTTTTTGAGACAGAGTCTGGCTCTGTTGCCCACACTTGAGTGCAGTGGCATAGTCTCTGCTCGCTGGAATTCCACCTCCGAGGTTTAAGTAATTCTTCTGTGTCAGCCACCCAAGTAGCTGGGGCTATAGGAGTGTGCCACCGCACCCAGCTGTTTTTTTTTTGTGTGTGTGTGTGTATATTTTTGGTAGAGACGAAGTTTTGCCATGTTGGCCAGGCTGGTCTCAAATTCCTGGTCTCAAGCTATCCTCCTGCCTCAGCCTCCCAAAGTGTTGGGACTACAGGTGTGAGCCACTGCATGTGGACTTTGTTTGCCATTCTGGAATCTTTCTCCCTTGGTATAAATTTTAGGACTTGTTTGCCAGCTTCCATGAAAAATTCTGTTGGGATTTTGATGGTAACTGTATCACAATTACCTGTTTATTTGGAGGGACTTAAATTCTTAATGTTATTAATTTTCTCCTTTCTAAATATAATATATCTTTCCCTTTAAAAATATTAGTGCCTTTCAATGATTTTTACTATATTTTTTCACATTTTAATAATTCACAAGTCTTTCACATTTTAATAATTCATCCCTTGATAATAGCGAAGTACCTTGAACTTTTTCTATAATATTTTCTAATTGGTTAGTGCTGGTTTGTAGCAATGTAATTTATATATTTTTATTTTGAACCTGTATTCAGGAATTTTTCTAAATTATCCTTTTAGATCTAATAGTTTTGCTTTCTCATATGAATTTTAGAAAATTATATAATTTGTGTAATTACAAATAATTATATTATTATATATATATAATTATTATAAGTAAATATAATTATAATTTTTAGAAGCAATTTATGTATAGTCTTTTATTTTTATTTCTGGGACAAAGGAATAAAAGTGATTATAGGACATCTTTTTTTTTGACTTTGAAAACAATGTTTCTAATATGTCACAGTAGATGATTTTATCATAGGTTTTTAGAAACCGTTTTGTATTAGGTTTAAAAACTTCATTCTATTCCTGGTTCTCTAACACTTTCTGTCACAAATGGGTATGAAATTTGTAAAATATTTTATCTATATCATTTGAAGTTGTTGTTTACTATCATTGAACCATCTTTTTATTTCTAGAATAAATATCTACTTGATAATATTATTGTTTTCTGCTACATAGGGCCATGAAATTCATCAGAGAACTGGAAGTCTATTTATAATATCTGAGTTACACAGAATTTCGATGGCATTTGATGACTCAATCACCAGTGACTTGATGATTCTTTTTGATTCCCCCTTTAAATCTAAATCTTATAGATGGCCTTGAGTACTTCTATCAGCAGGTACATAAGGTCTCCTTATATCTCTTTTAGTGATGTTAAAATTGGTCAGATTTAATTGGCTACCGATAATCATTGACCAGAGCCATTATTTCACTGTTTCAAAGTGGTTTCTATTTTTTTAACTCGGAATTTTTCAAAAAAATTTTCTTCTTCTCTTTCTTGCCCTTCTCTTCCTTTCTCTTCTTCTACATTTAAATTTGCTTTGAAGTAGAATTTATTTAGGAAATGGAGGGCAAATTCTTGATTGTTTTTTCCTCTTTATTTTACAGTTTCCAAATAATGAGTTACTTCCCTAGCACTCTCCAGAGGTCATAAATAATTTATTTATTTATTTATTTATTTATTTATTTAATTATACTTTAAGTTCTAGGGTACATGTGCACAACGTGCAGGTTTGTTACATATATATACATGTGCCATGTTGGTGTGCTGCACCCATCAACTCATCAGCACCCATCAACTCATCATTTACATCAGGTATAGGTCATCAATATTTTAAAAAATACTATAAATTTTTATGGATTTTTAAAATGATCTATATATTTCAATCAATGGCAACAGAGGATTCTTTTTATGCTCAAATTGTCCTGTCTTTGGCCAGTGGAAGTTCCTTCACATTGGCTCCCGAGACCTCTTGATGTAACTCTAGGATACTTGGTATCTCTCTTTTCTGCTTGTTCCAGGATCATCTTATTCTGATTTAAATTTTGATACGATTTGGTTAAACATTTGCTTGTTATCAAAGGCATAGCTGAAAAGCAAAGCATATTCAAGAAGCCTAGCCTTTCACACTACTGCTATATGTACCTGTGTTTTTGCAGTTATAAACAAATACACACAGTCTTTTTGTCTCGCATCAGTTTCCTAAATAAAAGGTAATATACTACACATGCTTTCTGCTCCTTGCATTTTTAAAATTAATATTTTCTGATAATCACTTTGGAGCAGTATCAGATGTAATTTTATTCCGTTTTATAGCTGCATAATACTCCACTTGGAGTAGTGTACCATAGTTTATGTAATTAACTACATACAGATGGACATTTGCATTTTTTTCTAGTCTTTTACTATTACAAATAGAGCTTCAATAGCTACTTTGTTCATATCATCTTATTTTTTTTCCAGTGTGTCTTTGGAATTTCTAAGTAAAAGGCATATATAATTTTGCTAGACATTTAAATATTTCTCACCATAGGAGTTGTACAATTGAAATATATACCAACAAGTATTAAAGTCCCTGTTTTTACCTCACCAGTACAGTATATATTTATATGTTTGTATAGTATATTAAATATACCTATGTATATTTAATAATTATATATGTAATATCTCTAAGTGTGTTTGTATATACATATTTTTCAAACTTTGGGGGCTTTTCCAATATAATAGGTGAGAAATTCTGTTCAGCTGTAGTTTTACTTTTCATTTTTTTTTATTAGCAAAGATGAGTGACTTTTTACACATTTAAGAACCATTGTGGTTTTTCTGTGAACTCCTGTATCTCGTGTTCCTTTTGCTATAAAATTGTTGGGCTTTTCTTTATAGGAGTTTTTTACATATTTGGGTTATTAACTTTGTTGTCATATAGGTTGCAAATATTTGCCCCTGTTTGTCATTTGCTTTTTAGTTTGCTTATGCTGATTTGCTAATTTTTTTTTTAAAAACATTACCTCTGGTCTTTTAAGTTGTCCCCCTCATCATTCTGCCGTTCTAGCCTTATGAATGGAAACCATTTCATTTCCTTCTGACCTCAGCAATCATGATCACCAGCAAAGGAATGTTTTTAAAGTGCCAAGTATAGAAAAGGTAAGGAAGAGCTCATTTTGATCAAGCAGTTGTGCATTGGGCTAGGATCTTCAGGTCCAGTAAGAAAACTACTTTCTCATGAACATCGGGGGCTCTGGAGAATCCATGTTGGACATTCAGCCTCAGAGGAGGCCCATTGACACTGGACATCTTATTGGGTGGAAATCCCAAACATCCGCAGGGTGGCCCACTGTTTTCACCTTGTCTTTGCACTGTCTGCTGTATGTAATCATCACATGTGAACTGTTCAGAGCAGCTAATGGGTGTTCCACCTTACAGATGAGGACACTGTGCTAAACCACTTGCTAAATGTCCCTCTGTGGCTGAGGCAGGCTACCAGATCATGGCTTCTGGCCTCTCGGACACCATTTGTCTCTGTTACCTCCCTCCTGCTCTGAACTGCAGTCAGGGAAAGTGAAAATGAAACACAGTGAGTGGTTTCTGAAGAGTGTCCTACCCAAGGAGCAAGTTTTCCAGAGGCTTAAAATAAAACTAATGTAAAGACCAAGTTCAAATTGTGATTAGCACAGAAAAGAAAGCAAAAAAAAAGCTCATTTTAAAGAATTTATTTATTTATTTATTTATTTTTTTATGTCATGGTTAGAAGAGGGAGGGAGAAAGGCTGTCCAGCTGTGGCCCAACAGTATTTCCAATGCTTCCTCCTGGAGCTATTCCTTTAACTGCAGCTGATCACACTGGTCTGGCAAGTGAGATGGGGTTGCAGTGTGGCCTAGGCTCTTGGTGTTCAAAAAATCAGTCACTTCAAGTGACGTTTAGGGAGAATTGGGGCTTCTTCCGGTCTGTTTCTTGGTTCTTCTCTTTCAGCTCAGGGCAGAATAAAGACGAGTAGGCAGCTCCTGGGTAACAGAATTCTCTGCCTTGGGAGGAAGGTGAGCAGGACACTGGTGTCCTGGAAAATGCCCCTGGCTGGCCAGCTCCTCCTTGTAGAATAAATTCCATTCCCAAGGCCTTCATTAAGCCCCCTTTGTTCTAAGCTCCCTGGCTGTTTCTGGCTTTATCCCTGCAGAACCAGTGACAAAACAAAATGAAGCAAAACTTAACTCGGTGTCCAACATACTGGTATACAATAGATATTGGGACAAAGGTGGTAAAATTCAGTCAAACTGACCTGTAAGCATTTATCCTTAAATTGCTAGTTTAACTAACTTCTTCCCTAAAATCTCTGATTTTGCCTCCACAGATAGTCGAGTTGAGGAAACCATTTTATGTGCTCTGTATCATTTTGTGATGTTCTTAAAATGTTTATCTCAATAGCTTTTGGAACTGAAAACAAAATCTCTGATTCTTTCTCTCTTTCACAACCCCACCCCTGGGAGATATTTTCAGCTTTCTGATTTATTTTCCTTTTAATAAAATATTGAATGCCATTTTCCCTAATTATTTCTTATTGAATGTACTCCTTAAGTCCCCTTTTTTCAAATAAAAAGAATAAAACCGACCATGTAATACGACAATGGTTCTATCACTACTGATAATTATACATTTTGTTCTCATTGTAATTGCCCTGGTTTGAACTGTGCTTATTTTAGCAGAAAGCGTTCATTATTTTATCAACAACTGGCAGACCCCGCTGGTATTTACTGACTTTTCTTTAACCAAAACAAGGATTATAGCTCCTATCCATGGCTCAGCTGCTAAATCTTTGCTAAGAAATTTGGGAACCCCTTTTGAATGAAACACTGTACAAAGCTTTAAGCACTCTTTGCAACTGAGTTGTATTAAATGATAGACAAAAAAAGCCCTCTGAAGAATTGGTGCTTAATTACAACTTAATTAGCATAATTATGCATGCTAATAGCATCTCAAATGAATAGCAGTTGTCAGGAGGTTGGGACCATCTGTAAGAATGTCGGATTAATACATCATTTTTTATTTCTAACAACGCTGTAACTCTTTCCCTGAAAGTGATTTTCATTAATCAAGTTCATTTTTATTATATAGAAAATTTGGCATTTTTCATTATGGGCCATTATCTGTTTCCCCATGCAGCCCTAATACAATACTAATGAGCCCCCGTGTGGCTGGCCCACATTGACAATGGTGGTACAGGTGTATTATTATAATTGTTACAAACAGCACATTGTACCTCTGGAGTAGTGGAGTTTTAATCTCTGGGTACCCGCCTTTCCACTTGGTACCTCCCCAGGGCCTAGTACAATTTTCAGAGCTTTATGAAAAACATACATGTTTGTGGTTACAAAGAAGCTATTTAAAGAGAAAGTGGCCTGTGATTACCTGCAGCGCAGAATGCTGTTTTGCTGAGAATCCCTTTTGTGGAAACAGAGAGCTTTGGGGGCCAGGAGGAGGTCTGTACCTCCACCAAGCCCTGCTCTGGGAAGGAGAGAGGCTGTGGCTGTGAGGCCTGGGTCTCCTCTGCAGAACGTCCCAGCAGGTGAGCAGATCCAGGCAGCATCACTCATTGCTAAGCATGGTCGTAAAACCGCAGGGGGGATGCGCGTCTTCATGGTTCTTAGCCCCAAGACACACCCCAAATGGCAATCTTGAAATTCACATCTGGATCCACCCCCACGTGTTACAGCAGGCCCCGTAGATATCTGGAAAATCTGTCTTGTCTCTGAGCTGCCTTTTACTCTTAACTTTGGCTTTAGATTTGTTTTGAGGGTTTAATCCATGTTTCCCTCGCCAAACAAAACAGAACAAAAACCTCTGCTCACTCTCTCCCCGATAACACATCTCTACGGGCTCCTTTTGTTATTTGCGGAGGGGTCTCATCTGTTCCTATATTTTCATCCCAGACTGAAGCCCATAATTGATGCCTGGGACTCTGTGAGGGGTAGGAGGGTCCCTCAATTCTTTTTACCCATGTCCAAGCTCATCCACATCGTGTAAACACAAAACAAAATGGCTCCAGCTTTCTTCCAAACCTCAGTTCCGCGAGAGCAGAAACAAGCCACTGGGCTTGTGACCAAGCTCCATGGTCCAGTGGTGAATAAAGAGCCCTGCTCTTTAGCATCTGAAGCCCCTGGCAGGTTAGGGATGAGGGTTCTATTGGAGGCCAGCAATGTGTGTTTATACCTTGCACCTGCAGGTGGGAAGAGGGGTGTGGGGGAGGCAGGGTCTCCTAGCCTTGGTGGGGTCAGAGAGGATAGGGAAGGCTGTCAGTATCTTCCCCACTCAGTCTACACTGAGGGTAAGTCTATGAGACACCACGCCAGCACCCCTATGACGGTGTGAATCATGCAGCCTACAGACTGAAGACATGCGTGGGCCATTCTTAATGAAAACAATTACTCATCATTCATCTGAAATTCACATTTAACTGGGCATCTCCTATATATTTATTTAAACTTGCTAAGTGTGGCAACGGTACTCTGGAGCTAGACTGCCTGGCCTAGAATCCTGGCCCTGCGTTTATAAGCTGTGTGACTATGGGTAACTTACTAAACTTCTCTGTACCTTGTCTATTCTCTAAAATGAAGACAGTACTATCTCCTTTGGAAGGTGGTTGTGAGCATTAAATGATTTTAGAAAGGTCAAGCACCTAGCACAATATATGGCAATAAGCACTCACAAAATAATATCTATTAGTATTGTCTGTTGATGACTGTTGACGACCTCTGTTTCATCGCCAAGTGTATTGTGTTTGGGATCCCCTGCCTGTCTACATCTCTATAGTGTCAGACCTTGAAAATTTCTAAAACCAAAAGCCCTTGAGTTTGGCTGATGTTTTCCAAGGTCCTCAGAATGTATGCAAAGTGTCACTTGCAGTTTGAATATGAAACAAGAAGGCAGATGTGGCCGGTGTGCCCAGCAGGAGCAAAGGCGTTGCAGACTTTGGGGCCCGAGGGGTGCCCAAGCCCTCTAATTATTAGCAGAGAGATCTTAAACACACTGAGGTGACCACTTGTGGCCTCATTGACAGATGGAGTTGTTCATGGTCCCTGCCTCACTGGGCTGCTGGGAAGACCACGTGAGATAGGCATGGGTTGCTCAGTGCCATACCTGCGGTGTGGACAGACTCCCCAGCCCTGGGGGGAAATAGCCATGCACTCTGGAGCTGTGGCCTAGATGGCTACTGTGTCCCCACTGCATGCTGACATACAAATTGTGTGACTTTAAACACATTTTACCTCTCTACCTTAGTTTCCTCCTCTGTAAATGCAGATCATGGTAGCCTTGTACCACTGGGTGGTGATCAGATGTACTATTGCGTGCAAAGCACTCAGGACAACGCCCACCACTGTTCTCATTTTCATTGCCATGGTTCCTTATCTTCTGCAAGCTCTCCCCTTCCTTGGAGGAGGAGGCCCCAGGCCGCTTGCGACCATGAATTCCTGGCCAGGGCATCTGTAGGAGAGCTTCCTGCTCTTCCGCCTGGCTTACAGCGAGCTGCCGCTGGGAGATGCACTCCTTCCATCCGTGACAGCTCCAGTCAGCCTGGAACAAAAGAGCACCAGCAGTCCCCTGGCAGCCTTTGCTGGGGGTAATGTGGGGTTCTCCGGAAGGTCACGGGCAGTCTATTCTAGTTGTTTATGGAATGGCCTGCTTTGTGGTCAGGTATGTGCACACACGCACACACACAGCGTGGACTCTGCTCTGTGAGGGTTCAGTCTGATCTTCACCCCTTCAGCAAAAGCAGTGTCACCTTGAAGAATATGGGCATGACCTAAAAGGAAGACGTCTCCTACCCCACTCAAGGAAGAAGAGACCTCGAATATTCCTGTTAAGAGGGTTGAGAGTACAACCCATTGAAAAAAACCTGAGCCGCTTGTTAATTGCCTCCTGTTCACACCATCCTCCATTCAGGCATCACAAATTCTTCTAGCAAACATTTAATGAGAGTCCCTTTTCTCTGAAAACTGGCTCATGGGGTGGGGCTCAGAGGGGATTGGGGTTTTGGTCCTCAGCGGAGCTGTCAAGTAGTGGAGGAGACACACAGTGCCTGAATGACATGGAGGAGGACGGAAGGTTCGAGGGGCTGGAGGAAGCTGGGAAAAGCGGCAGGCCGAGGGGGTTACTGAGAGGGACAGTTGGTTTTGTATAGAGGGACTTGATTACTGTGATCCTGTCCCTGATTTTAAAATGCACACATCCTTCAAGCCAGCATGTCCACTCCTGGAAATTTATCCTTCAGACCTATATACGATTCTATTTGTTCAGCGCAGATTTTTAGAAACAAAAGACTGGGAACAACGGAAAGTTCATTAATAAGAGAAAGGTAAATCAAAGATTGTATATTCAAAATATGGGACATTTTGAAGTTTTGAAGAAAAGAATAAAATGGATTCCCTGTGCGGAAAAAAAAGGAATAAAGTGGATCTCTATATAGTGACATGAAAAGATCTCAAAGATCTTTTGTTGAGTGAAAAATACCACAGACAATATAATGAGTATGGAATGTTTCCTTTGGTGGGAAAAAAAATGAAGATATAGGGAATCCAGTTAACAGGGCCTACGTTTGAGGACAGGGCCTGGGGTTTGGGAGTGTGGTGGAGTAATTTGCATACTCTGTTGATGTGTTTTTATATTTTCCCCATCTGTGTGTATTAATTTTTCAACTGAAGGGAAAGAAGAACAGAAAAAGAAATCCCTCCTCTGCATTGTGGCATAGAGAAGGTGTCCCTGGCTCGTGGCCAGGTTGGAGGTATCGGGGCACACATTCACAGCCTTGCAGCCTGAAAGAATCCTTCCACACCTCTTCTGGAAGATGCTATAATCTGTCAAATCCCATAGCTAGTAGAACCACCTTATGGCTAATTTTCCAGTGTCATTTTGTCTCATAGGAAGAGTTGACTAAAAGCCTCATTTGAATGAAAGTCGCACCTCTCTGTCTTGTTACTAGAACCGAAATTGATTGAGGTAGAAGAACACAAACTGGATTTCTTAAAAGGGCCATATCAATTCGAACCAAGAAGCATCTCTTCTTAAGATTCCCTGAACAGAAGAAAAGAGCACATTACAATCAGTTCTCATTAATACGAATCCTTCATTTTGCTGTGACCCCCGTGAGCCTGGATGCAGTGAGTATTGAATTTGTTCTTTTGAATTGGTGGAAGAAAACTGAACAAAAACTCAGGAGCCCTGGGTTCCTGTCCCAGCTTGGGCAACGTGTGTGCAATTTGGTGTGGGTCACCTTCCGTCTTGGGCCTCAGTTTCCTCATTTGTGAAGGGGAGGGCTACTCAGCCCTCCCAGGACATTTCAGGTCTGATATCTCATAGTTTTACAACACTAAATGAAGGCAGAGAGAAGAGGTGGAGGAGAAAACTCCCCAGCCATGGAAAACAAGATGGCGCTGCTGGCTATGTCTGCCTGAGTATACCTCCTAGACTATTTTTTGAGGGGAGATCATAAATATTAGGATAATTTAAACAACACTGAATTCAAACAGCTCTTGAAGGTTTTCCAGCTCCTCAGTGTTTTTGTTCTTCCCTATGCCCACCCCTACCCTGGCATTTCCACCCAGGTGGGTATAGTTGCTCCAGAGCCCCGTCCTCTGAGTTGTCCTGGTTATACCCATTCAATACTGGTTCTAAGTCCTGCAGAAAATCACTGACCTCCTCTGGGGTAAGTAGCCTCTTTCTACTTTTGTGATAATGCTCTTTGGCTCCTGCTGCCAGGGCTGGCTTCTAAGGACCAGGATTTTCTAGCTCCAGAGTCCAAAAGTTTCCTAGCTGGTGTTTTCCTACTTTATATCGTATTACTTAAAAAAAAAAAAAAAAAAAAAAGGAAGAAAAAAATTATTTAAAGTACTTACAGAAGGCAGTGGTGGGGATGGGGGAGTGGCAGTGCTATTCATTAGAACTCCTATAGAGTAATCAAGTCTCTTCATTCCAAAGAGTGTTATTGCCTAGGAATTAATATTAGATCTGATTTTGAAATAAGCCTAATGATGATGACTTTTGGGGGGCCTATATTTTTTGCTGTATTGCATAAAACCCTTTACTCAACTTGGCACGTGGAAGTTAAAAATATGAATTCTACCCTTAAAATCATAGTCATACCCTTCTTGTTAGCTTATTATTAGGCAGTAAAGGTAATTGTACACAGGGACCACAATTAGAGAGGTGAACTTAATGTCATTTCAAATGTTGCTTTTGAAATTAAATAGCCATCCAGGCACAGATATGTATATTTTCAGAAGGCTTTGGGTTCATCAGAAATAGGAGAGCTTGGAAGCACGGACTCTCTGGAGCCTTTAGAGGTTTTTCTGAGAGGCTGGCACTGGGTGCGATGACGTGGGCATCTTGGCATATGAACATTTTGTGTAGACCTTTCTTTCTTTCTTGTCTTCTAAGCTACAGCATCCCCTCTGATAGTTTCTGCATTCCTGTCACTATTTACACGATGAAGTTAGCAACACACACACACACACACAATGTGGTATACCCTGTATTTATTGTCCATTGCTGTGTAACAAATCACTCGAAAATAGGAAACATTTTTGATCTCAGTTTCTGTGGGTCAGGAATTTGGGAGTGGCTTAGCTAAGTGGTTCTCTTTTAGGATCTCTCTTGCCTCTCATTTTTCTTCCTTTTTCTATGCCCACAGTTTTCTCTCTGCTTGAAATGCTTTCCCTTGTCTTCCTTTATCAAGTGGCAAGTTTCTATTCATCTCACAAAACGCTGATTAAAAACCCATCCTCTTTTTTTTTTTTTCAATCTCCCTTGCTCTCCCTGGCAGTTAGATTCTACCTCTAGAGTCCCATGACGTTTGAACATCCCTCTATTAAGATGTTACCTGCTGATTTTTTAAATGTGTATGCATGATGGCCAAACCTGTGGGGACCAATATGGTAGCCAGCAGCCCTGTGTGGCTATTTAAATATAAGTTGAAATTAATTAAAATAAAATAATAAATTCAGTTCCTCAGTTACACTAGCCACAATTTAAGTACCCAGTATTCACACATGACTGATGGCTACTGTAATGGACAGCTCACGTTGAGAACCTTTCTATCATCATAGAAAGTTCTATTGGACTGTGCTGGTCTAGAGTGTTCTTTCAAGTTAGGGGGTGATATGGTTTGGTTGTGTCCCCCCCACAAATCTCATCATGAATTGTAATCCCCATAATCCCGACTTGTGGAGGGAGGGACCCAGTGGGAGGTGATTGGATGATGGGGGTGGTTCTCCCATGCTGTTCTC